>NC_080544.1:27216017-27317585 GCF_028640845.1 Ahaetulla prasina
AAAAGAAAAGAAAAGTCTTGAAACTCACCTGACTCTTCATAAGTTGATTCTGGTGCAGTTAAAACTTCTGCTCTACTTTTCTCTCTCTTTGTTTGGTGACTCAGTGGGGACACTCCATCACACTTCTATCAGCCTCTCAGACCTTCTGTTCAGTGGTGGGATTCAAATAATTTAACAACCATTTCTCTACCCTAATGACCAACTGGGTAGGCGTGGCTCGGTGGTCATGGGACCATGTGGGTGTGGCCAACTCAACGTTGTTCACATTGATGGGTGCTTCACCTTAGTTGTTACAATTATTATTATTATTATTATTATTATTATTATTATTATTATTATTATTATTATTATTATTATTATTATTATTTATTCGATTTTTATACCGCCCTTCTCCCAAAGGACTCAGGGCGGTGTACAGCCAAAGTAAAAACAGACGATACAATATACAATTAAAATACAAATTAAAAAACTTATTATATAATGGCCTAAAAACTTTAAAATATATAAAACTAAAAAACCCTTAAAATTAATAATAAAAATTTAAACCAATAAAATTTAAGCCAGTCCCACGCGAATAAATAGATGTGTTTTCAGTTCCCGGCGGAAGGTCCGAAGGTCAGGTATTTGCCGTAAACCTGGGGGAAGTTCGTTCCAGAGGGTAGGAGCCCCCACAGAGAAGGATCTTCCCCTGGGGGCCGCCAGCTGACATTGCTTGGCGGACGGCACCCTGAGAAGTCCCTCTCTGTGAGAGCGTACGGGTCGGTGGGAGGCATAAGGTAACAGCAGGCGGTCCCGTAAGTACCCAGGCCCTAAGCCATGGAGCACTTTAAAGATAGTAACCAAAACCTTAAAGTGCACCCGAAAGGCCACAAGCAGCCAGTGCAGTCTGCGCAGGAGCGATGTTACACAATGTTACAATGTATTAAGGGTTAACCAGAGAGGCAGTTTCTGTAAGCAGGGCAATAAAGATTAGGCTAGAAATACCACCAGAATGTCTCCTTCCTGCCTTCCTTACAGGATTAGCCCTGTAAAGTGGGAAAAAACAAAAAACAAAAAAAGATTTCTTCCAACAACCGGTTCTCCGAACTGCTTAGAAAGTTAACAACTGGTTCTCCCGAATAGGTGCGAACTGGCTGAATCCCACCACTGCTTCTGTTGGAAATGTGTACTGCCTGCTATTACAGACTATTTTTTCTCTCTTTGCATCTCTTTCCAAACTCCTCCATTGTCCTTCATTCTTGCAATAAGGCAAGATAAATGGATATCGTCCTTTCCAACAGCTGTTATGTTAGAGGAGCAGAAATCTATCAAACCAAGCACCATGTATCTTGGTTATGGTAGGTAAGGAGAAATCCTAGGATCCAGGAAGTGGAAAAAGTTATGAATTCTGACAAATACAGTAAAAGAAATGCATACTTAATAATACATGTGTTAAGAGCGGCCAGAATCGTGTTTGCACAACATTGGAAGGGCGAGAAGATCCCACAGAAGAAAAGATAATGACAAAATCTTTAGAATGTGCAGAAATGAATAAACTAACATTTGAAATTAAGGAAAAGGAAGACACTGAATATTTTGAGGTATGGGATCTATCGATGGTTAAATAAGAGAAACAGGAGTTAGAACTTCAAAAACCACAAGAGAAAGACTAATTTTATTATTAGGATTGTTTACTGTAACTTATTAACTTTGATTATTTTTGATTAGTATTAACAATTAATATGCACTGATGTTATGAGGAAAAAGCACTGTTGTTATGAGATTACTATTAGAGAATACTATTATCATTACTGTGATGCTTATTACTCAAACTGTCTGGTTCAGTTCTGCAACCCAACAAGAAAGACACAGACTTCAGAGGATAATTAGAACTGCAGAAAAAATAATTGCTACCAACCTGCCTTCCATTGAGGACCTGTATACTGCATGAATCAAGAAGAGGGCCGTGAAAATATTTACAGATCCCTCACATCCAGGACATAAACTGTTTCAACTCCTACCCTCAAAACGACGCTATAGAGCACTGCACAACAGAACAACTAGACACAAGAACAGATTTTTCCCGAACGTCATCACTCTGCTAAACAAATAATTCCCTCAACACTGCCAAACTATTTACTAAATCTGCACTACTATTAATCTTCTCATAGTTCCCATCACCAATCTCTTTCCACTTATGACTGTATGACTGTAACTTTGTTGCTGGCAATCCTTATGATTTATATTGATATATTGACCATCAATTGTGTTGTAAATGTTGTACCTTGATGAACGTATCTTTTCTTTTATGTACACTGAGAGCATATGCACCAAGACAAATTCCTTGTGTGTCCAATCACACTTGGCCAATAAAATTCTAAAAAAAAAAAGAACTATAACCAGACAATACACTGTCTATATGGATTTTAAATATGTTGCTCTTTTTTTATTATATTAATAAAAAGAAAAGAAATATTTAAAAAATTCTGACTAACAAAGCATTAACTAAACCTGTTTTTGCAGCATTTCTTCTATAGGACGAAAAGACACTTAGTGTCAGGGTTCCAACTGATGCCCTAATTAAAGCATGAGCCTCACACCAAGCTTCAAAAGAAATTCAGTTATTTATTCATGTCGGCATGGACCAAATGAAGCTAACTCTGACCTCACTTAATTTACATCCTGGCTCTGACCCTGTTTCCCCCCCTCCCCCCAAGGTGTGTCATATTCTCCAATGAAGCAATTTCTCAGGTTGTAGAGATCACTCCCCTCCAGCCACTGTGGATTTCTGTGGAGATGACTTCGGTGTATCAGTTGGAATGTGCCTTGTTTTGACCGAGATACTAGCTCCTTGATGCAGCTGTGAAGTTTGTTTTCCCATTCCCCTTGCCTATGGCAACTTGAGAGCAGGCCTGGGATGCTTTATGAGGGCTTTTGAGAACATGATGTAGTGGAATGAGCCTTAGGGTGAAAGGAGAAAATATACTCTAAGAAACATTGGGTTAAGTTTACTTTCTTACTTTACTTTATTGATTAGCCCTTGGGCCATATCAAAGTTCCAGACACAAATTATTACTAAAATCTGACAAAAACAATTAAAAATAGAATTGGATAAAATACAATTTAAATTGAAATTGAAATAAAATACCATTCAAAATAAAATTGGAATAAAATAAAATCATTTAATATATCAATAAAACACAATAAAATTATATTTCAGTGTCACCCTTACAATCTACCCCAATCAACCCCACATATGCCGATCTCAACTGAACCATTTTGCTTAAGTACTGTGCTGCGTTAGGTGTTATTTTCAGATTCTGGCCACACATAAGGTAAAGCTTAAGTAAACCAGAAAAAAGAAAAAGATTTCCAAGGTCTATCCCCCCCACCCCCGTATAGATATTTAAATTTAAATATCTATATTTAAATTTAGATTTAAATTTTGTATGTGACTGCAAATTTGGTGCTCCTCTGTTAAGTGAAGATTGCGGTTTTGGCTCAACTGGTACGTTTTAAGATTTTGGATATTTATTGGTCCTTCCTCCCTCCCTCCCTCCCTCCCTCCCTCGGTCCTTGCATAATGTGTTCAAAACATAGTTATTTGAGCCAGGTCTTTTGTGCTTTGAATGACAACTCTGGGACGAGTTATTTAATGATCCATTTGCTTATTTTCTTAGCTGCCCAGGGTATTTTCAGAAGCCTTCTCCAACCAGAAAAAGAAAAAGTTCAAAAGCCTCAATACTCTTTCAGCTTCTTCAGAATCCAGCTTTTACTTCCAGAGAAAGTGTCACAGAGAACAACCACTGTCTGCACAGTTCTGATCTTTGTAGATATAAATACATCACAGCATCTGAATTTCTTTTCCAAGGCCCATGATTGGCAGCCTACCAAGTGTTACTCTGCAGCATATTTCTTGACTGCTGTTTCCTTCACTGTTCATAGTCAATCCTAAAAGGCAGAAGCTATCCATCCTTCGGTGTCCTCACTGTCAGTTCTAAGGGTGGTTTTCACCTTTAGAATTGTAGGAAGTTAGCACCCACCCCTCTTCTAGGAAAATGAGGGATTTTAGGAAATATTAAAACGGCAGAATATTTCCCCTAAAAGGGAGGCAGAAACTCAGCCCACCATCTTTGTCAATGGGCCATTAAGGCCTGGGGCAGTCTATTCTACATAACAAAGATCTACCTCCTGCACGTAGAGCGATAGTAGACAAATGCCCTCACCCAAGATGCAGCAAAGGTGGGATTAGCCCTCTACCCAATCTAGCAACAGAACTCACCATATGGCACTTTGGGAGATTGCATCACCCAGCAAGTTTCAACCAATCTTGGGACTCAGGATAGACTATAGAGTTGCCCCTGAATAGCCCCATGGGAGTCTGATAACCAATCAGAATACAAGCTCAAATTCAAAGCCCAACAGAGGGCATAAAACCCAGGCACTCTCAGCATCTCTGCCCTTTTTCTGCTCAGGAACTCAAGCCATGTGATCCTGTCCACCATTAAACCATCTTTCCAAACAGTCTCCAAGTTTCCGGTGTTTTTTTTTCCCCACTTGGAACTGAACCCAGAAGGAGATTTCTTCCAACAGAATGATAGAATACCCAGTATTTTATTTTATGTACACCGACAGCATATGCACCAAGACAAATTCCTATGTGTCGAATCACACTTGGTCAATAAAAAAAGCTATTCTATTCTATTCTAGAAGTTGCCATCTTTATATTTAATCTTATCCTGGTTTTTTTTATTGCACTCCTTGACTTTCATTACTAAGAACTTCTAGATCATTCAAACTTTCAGGTATCAAGGGACTATCAGATAACGATAGATATAATCTAACGTACATTTCCCATAGTGATAAAAACATAACTGCCTAAATTATATGGGTTAGTGGATGTGGGAAAAATTAACCACTTAAATTAAAACAAATTATCATTGGATGCACACGGCCACATAATGTGACTTGAAAAAGCAAGGGTCATTAGTGTATACTTATCATGATTAAAAACTGGTTGGCTCTACTCTTTCCACGTTAAGTTGAAAAGCAGAGAGTAATTAGCAAGAGCAGGCTGTGCCAAGTTCCCAGGAGTATACTGAGCCATAAGATAAAAGATTTTAGAAAATATTAGGGGCAGAAAATAGGTTAAAATTGCAGGCAGTACTGGATGAAAAATTGGGCAAATATAGGGAAGGTATTTCAAAACAAATTGCTTTCCACTGGCTGTAACATATTACTTGACACAAATTTCCATTTGAATATTAAAAAAAACCCAGAGATAGAATGTCCTATATTTTACAAACTAATCTGTATTCTCACTCCCTTATCTTGTAGATACAATGTGTGTGTGTATGCACAGATACACATACACACTCTATCTATCTATCTATCTATCTATCTATCTATCTATCTATCTATCATCTATCTATCTATCATCTATCTATCTACACACATACAACACACACAAACATACATACATACATACATACATACATACATACATACATACATACATACAGGGTTTAGGCAGGGTTTAGATGGACAAGGTTTAAGCAGATGGTTTCATATATATGTATAAACCAATAAATATATATATATTTATATACTGGAAACTATCTGCCCAAACCCTGTATGACTAGATATGCTGGGTTTTGTTACCAGGATTTCTGCCATTGTAATCCAATCACATCTTGAGAATATTAAATCATACAAGAATGCTCCAAGTAAGATAAAACACATTCATACATTCATTAAGAATTTCAATGCATTTGTAATAAAATGAGGACTAGACAACTGATGGTCTTTTTCCGATCAAGAATATTTGGTGTATGTCCCTTAGTTACATACTTAAAATCTCATGATTATATTTACATTATTGGCATAATTTATACAATCATTAGCACCGATTTCATTGCATAAATGTACTGCGTAAGAGAAACAGAGTCTTTCATTTTATTAAAATCCTTTAAAAACCCCTGGCAACATGGCAGCAAATATTGTAAAATGTTTCTGTAAAAGAGGCATAGCTCACCTCATTTCATATGTTGTGTGGGTTAAAGTTAGATCTGTAACATGAAGGAATTTTATATTTGAGCGTAACTTCCAAAACTGTAAGTATAACAATGCTATGGTCATATGCTCAGTGCTATGGCTACAGAAAACATACTTATTGTTGTGGCTCCAGCCCCTGCCCCAGGCCTGGCCCCCTGCCAGAGAGTGACTCAGAAAGTGAGGTGGAAGGGCCATCAGGGCTCCCCTCCGCAGGGCCGGCCGCTCTGGCTCAGCTCCAGGAGCCAGAGGCAGGCCAGGTGGAGGAAGTAACAAGGCCTCTGTCTCCTGTATCTCCCCCCCCCACTCAGGCAATGCTTCCAGACCCAGCTGTGGACAATCAGTCCTGGTTAGATCCCAGGTTTCATAGACAAGAGAGGTGGGAACAATAGAAGAAGAGGTGGAGCAGGCCTAGAAAGTTCTGAGTTATGGAGCCACACCCCAAAGGGTATAAAAGCAGGAGGGGCTGCTTTACTACTTCTTGACGGACAAATCAAACTGACTGGAGAAAACTTGAGGTGAACTATTTGACTGAGTATCTGGATTAGATTGCTGTTTGTTCCTGACTTCCTGGTTGACACGCCGGCATCAAGAAAGATAAAAGAAAACCTTGACAGACACTTGCTGGTTTGCTGCCAGAGCTGATAACTGCCGTGGACTAAATTGCCAGCTAATTGAGTCATTTCACGTGCCTCCCAGACTGAGGTGGGGGGACAGAACCCTTATGAAGAAAAGTACACACTTTTAAAAAAGATAATATCTCTGGATAGATTGGACATACAATCATGGAAATATATTTTAGCCTTGGTTGACATATTGTCTTTTGTCTTTTTTACTCAGGTTTCTTGGCATGCGAGTCATTGCATGCATGGCTTCCTTCCATGTTGCAAAGGTGATGACAGAATCTTGGGCTGCATATGAAAAAGAACAGAGAAGGTCAAGCTTGTAAACACCATTTTGCCAGCATGCAGAGGAGAATGGAATTCTCCATTCTAGCTGACTGCCTTTACATCCCTCTCAATGCAGAGAACAGCCATGGAACACCAAGCACTAACACTGCTGTCTATTGTTCCCACATTATTGAGTGTTCCCACATGATTTAGTGGGTTCAGAGGTATTTCTTGAGAAGAGTACTCCATTCGTCTACTCACAATAGAATTCCCTATGCCTCCAGGCTTGAAATTTGGAGTGTGGACAATCTGGAACTTTGCTGCCTGTGGTCCGATCTAAGCATAGTACACAAAATTGTCTGCTACAATGTCTTGCCTGTCAATGACTTTTTTAGCTTCAACCACAATAATACATGGGCAAACAATTGATGCAAACCAGTGGTGGGTTTCAAATTTTTTTACTTCTGTAGGGGTGGCTTGGTGGTTTGCTGGTGTGGCTTGGCTTGGTGGATGTGGCTTGGTGGGCATGGCAGGGGAAGGATATTGGAAAATCTCCATTTCCTCCCAATCAGCTGGGACTTGGGAGGCAGAGAATAGATGGGGGTGGGACCAGTCAGAATTTTTACTACCGGTTCTCTGAACTACTCAAAATTTCCACTACCGGTTCTCCAGAACTGGTCAGAACCTGCTGAAATCCACCTCTGATACAAACTCAAGGTAAACCGCTTCAAACTCGATTGCAGAAAATATGACTTCAGCAACCGAGTGGTCAATGCCTGGAATGCTCTACCCAACTCTGTTGTTACACCCTCAAACCCTCACAGCTTCAATCTCAAACTGTCTACCGTGATCCTCACCCCATTCTTAAGAGGTCCATAAAGGGGGCATGCATACATGCACCAGCGTGCCTATCGTCCCTGTCTTACTGTCCCCATTTATCTGTATTTACTTCCTTTGTTCATGTTTATGTTCATACTTATACTTGTTATCTAGTACATGTTTGACAAACAAATAAAATAAAATAAATTGTCATACCCCTGCAATAATGCATTGGTCGTCCCTTGAAGGGTAGCAAGGATTTTTCCTAAAAGAAATCAAATACAGTCCAAGCTGCTCATACTGAATGTATGAAAGTTATATACCTAAAAACCTCCTAAAATTGCACTTCCGACAATTTTTCTATCTTGTACCTTATTATAAAATGAGCTGGACTCAGCATTTCTATTGATTCATTCCTGAAGGCACCATTTTCTGTGGCGGATGCTTCCTTAAGAATGTTCTGTACCTGAAGCTGGAGGGGAGGGGAGGATGACATCTCTATAGAGTTGCTTGAACCTAAGTTTTGCTTTCATTTTAAGTTTTTAGGTGTACTTGGCATTCTACCCTTTAATTTGTGGTAAGAGCTGTGGTGGTGCAGTGGCTAGAAGGCAGTATTGCAGGCTAATTCTGCCGGTTGCCAGCTGTTTGATTCTAATAATAATAATAATAATAATAATAATAATAATAATAATATTTTAATTTGTATACCGCCCTTCTCCCGAAGGACTCAGGGCGGTGAACAGCCAAAATAAAATACAAAAGGAACAATACATACAATACTAAGAACAACCCTTAAAAAACTTATTCAAATGGCCAAATTTAAAATACAATAACACCCTATAAAATTGACAAAAATTTAAAACCCATAAAATCAAATTAAAATTTTTTTAAATCAAGTCAGTCCAGCAAGGCGGAATAAATAGATTTTAAGTTCACGGTGAAAGGTCCTAAGGTCAGATAGTTGTCGAAGTCCAGGGGGAAGTTCGTTCCACAGGGTAGGAGCCCCCACAGAGAAGGCCCTCCCCCTGGGGGCTGCCAGTCGACATTGTTTGGCTGACGGCACCCTGAGGAGTCCCTCTCTGTGAGAACGCACCGGTCATTGGGAGATAGAGGACGGCAGTAGACGGTCCGGTAAGTATCCCGGTCCTAAGCCATGGAGCGCTTTAAAGGTAGTAACCAATTCTCATTCTCATCGGCTCAAGGTTGATTCAACCTTCCATCCTTCTGAGGTGGGTAAAAGGAGGACCCAAATTGTTCAGGGAGATATGCTGACTCTGTAAAGCACTTAGAGAAGGCTATAGAGCAGTGGTGGCTTTCAATTTTTTTTACTACTGGTTCTGTGGGTGTGGCTTGGTGGGCGTGGCATGGCTTGGTGGGCATGGCAGGGGAAGGATACTATAAAATCTCCATTCCCTCCCCACTCCAGGGGAAGGTTACTGCAAAATCCCCATTTTCTCCCAATCAGCTGGGACTTGGGAGGCAGAGAATAGATAGGGGAGGGGCCAGTCAGAATTTTTACTACTGGTTCTCCGAACTATTCAAAATTTCTACTACCGGTTCTCCAGAACCAGTCAGAACCTGCTGAAACACACCTCTGCTGTAGAGCCCCAAGAAGTGGTATATAAGTCTAAGTGCTATTGCTATTGTGCCAGCTTTCCTTGAGTTTTGGGTATCGCCATGCTTAAGATGCATGTTATTTTTATGTCTGCTTTTAAGTATGCTTGCTTGAATTAATAATAAAGCTTAAACTTTCTTTATTCACCAGTGTGCTCATTCTTTCTGGATCCAAAAGGACCAGTTGCCTGGCCATCTGATCATTGCTCTGACACTTGGCAAAACAGCAATCCATTAATAAGTCTCTGTATCTTACAGCTAGGGTTTTGGGGATGGTAATAATTTGGGACGGCCTTTCCTAACAGGTGAAGATATGGCAAATAAGGAAAAGGATCGCATTGCATGTCGCATCTTCCTTGAAACAAGGTTAGCGTCACCCATAAATAGGAAGTTACAAGGCAAATTTTGGTTTCCCCAGTTCCCATGCAACTGATTAAGTTCACTGCATATTATTTTGTGAAGAAATTATTTCGGTTGTGGCTGTAGTTAACCAGTGGCCATTCCTCTCCTTTCCTAAAATTCTAATGTGGGTTGAGCTTGACCTTATATGCCGAATGCGTCTCTTTGATTATACACTATAGTTATTTAAGCTCCAATTAAAGTGTCAGAACAAAGGCTGTGTGAATTATTAATGGCAGGATTGCAAAACTGAGCGAAGTTCAGTGCCAAACACTTTTAGCTTCCTTTTAAATCCTACTTGTGGTTTTTGTTATGTATTAACAGTTGTGCCTTTAAATATTTGAGCGGGAAATCAGCACGTTGCTGATTGGACGAAGCCTCCAGCAGAACTGTATAAAAGGAGAGGTTTTTGCCCCAGCCTGTTGCTGGGTTCACCCTATATTAAAGAGCTGTTGTCACTACCCTGGTCTCCAGCCTCGTTACTGCCCGAACTTAACATTGGCGACGAGGATGGGATCTCGAGGCTAAGGAGAACCAGAACCGAGCTGAAGCACGCTAGTCCCGAACCCAGCAAACTCAGGGCAGAAACGCGGAAATGGCAAACACGCCACCCGCACCGTACAACCCGGGCAAGGAGAAATGGGGAACATATATGACCCGTTTCGAAAGCTTTCTAGAAGCCAACGAACTACAGGGATCCCTGATAACCGCAAGCGGGCTTACTTCCTAAGCCATTGCGGCCGGAGGTAATCGAGATTGGAAGCCCTGGCAGAACCAACGCCGATACAATCGGTATCGTGGCCGACTCTGCAGACTTTGCTGAAGAACCATTTCGCACCGACGCCGCCCAAATACGCAGCGGTTTGAATTCGGAGAACGAGACAGATGGAGGGCGAGTCCATCGGTGACTACATGGCCGCTTTAAGAAGAGCGCCCAAGGACTGCGGATACCGAGACTTAGACGAAGTGCTACTCGAGCAACTCATCCGAGGTCAAGGACATCCGCCACGGCGGCGACTGCTAGCCAGGAGCAACCTGACACTAGCCACCGCTCTGGGCGAGGCCAGAGCACACGAAATGTCTACTAAAGCAGCAGAGACTCTGCAAAGCCTCTTCAATCCAAGGCGGCGCAAAGCCAACGCCAGTACACCAGGAGGAGATTCAGTCCGAATCCGAAGGTGAGGCGAGGATGAGGAAGGGTCTGCCGGACCGAGAAACGCGACACTGAGGACCGTGGCGAGTGCGGAAGCTGCGGAGGGCAGCATCAGCGCCAACGCTGCAGGTTTAAAGACGCAACATGCCGGCGGTGTGGGAAGAAAGGACACTTAGCTCAGGTTTGCAGAGCGGCCCAACCTTCCGCCGAAAATTCAAATCGGCCAATCAAAGCGGAACCGGAAAGGCGGCCGCGATTGGTTCAAACAAGAAAGGCGCAAGTCTAACCAAACGACTGTCATTATAGGCGCGCCTCAACCAAAGTGGAAAGAAGATTTTCACAAAGCCCAAGATCGAGAGTACGGTGCAGGCTTGAAGTGGACACGGGATCAGCGATCACCATCATGTCCTGGGACACCCTGGCGAAGTCGCTGCCGTCCGTCAAGCGCCATCTGCAAGCACAGCGGCTACGAGTGCACGACTACCAGGGAATCGCATCCCTGTTCGAGGACCACCTCCGTCCGAGTCGAGTCGGCCCTCACAAAAGACCCTGCCCATCACGATCGTCGAAGGAACTCTGCCCAGTCTGTTGGGACTAGACTGGTTTCGTGCCCTGGGCATGGGAGTGACTGGCATCTACAGAAGTGACTGCAATTTGAAAGACATTCTCTTTAACGAGTTCAAGATGTCTTCAAGGACTGCCTGGGCAAGTACAAGGGACCCCTATTTCTTTCAACTTAGACCCCAGGTAGCCCCCATTAGGCTTAAGGCGAGGAGAGTCCCTTTGCCCTAAAACCAAAAATTGATAAGGAGCTGGACAAGCTCATAAATCAGGGGTTTTGGTGCCAGTCGATCACGCAAAGTGGGAGACGCCTAATCGTCACCCATCAAATCGGACGGGTCAATTAGAATTTGCGCTGACTACAAGGCGACGCTTAACAAAGCCTTACAGAAAAGCTGCCCGGTTCCCGTAGTGCAACATTTATTGCACTCCTTGGGGCAAGGGCAAGTCTTTGCAAAGTTGGACTTGGCCCAAGCCTACCAACAACTGCCAGTAGACGCCCGCAGCCAAGCCCAAACGATTGTGACGACAGGGGGCATTCAAGTGCACCCGATTGCAATTTGGGGTTAGTGTGGCACCAGGGCTGTTCCAAAACCTGATGGAACGACTACTGCAAGGGCTCCCAGGGGTAGTTCCCTACTTCGATGATGTCCTAATTTCAGGGGAAAACATGGAGGAATTGGGGGAGCGGTTAAGAAAGGTCTTGAGCATTTTCCGGACAGCCGGATTAAAAGTCAAGACAAATAAATGTCAGATAGGGGTCGAATCGGTCGATTTCTTGGGCTACCGGATAGACAAGAAAGGAATTCACCCTACTGAGAGCAAAGTTAAGGCAATTAGGAAGGCTCCAGCGCCCAAAAACAAAGCAGAGCTGCAGGCATTCCTGGGATTGGTTAATTTTTACGCGGTCTTTTTGAAGAACAAAGCAACCGTTGCGGAACCGCTGCATAGGCTCTTAGGGAAAAATACTGTTTGGTCTTGGGGAAAGAAGTGGGGCATGCAGACGCATTGAGCCGATGCCCACTGCCAGGGGTGACCGAAGACCCCACTCCGGGGACACCCATCCTCCTTATTGACTCGTTGGACTCTGGCCCAGTCACATCAAAGGAAGTGGCTCGGGCATCATACCGGGACATTGTGTTAAGGACTGTACTCGGTTGGGTGCAGAGAGGGTGGCGCTGCGCGGGCGAACGGTTCAAAGAATTTGTTAAGAAACGTGATGAGCTCTCGGCTCAAGGGGTGCCTGTTATGGGGTGATCGTGAATAATTCCTGTTAAGTTAAGGGCAAGGTATTGGACCTCCTCCACGAGGTCACCCAGGCATCGTGAGGATGAAGGGGTTAGCTAGAAGCTATGTATGGTGGCCACTCATGGACGCAGAGATTGCTGAGAGGGTAGGGAAATGCCAAGCTTGCCAAGAGTCCAGACCGCTACCCCCAACAGCCCCAGTCAGAGAATGGGAAAAGCCCCAAGGGCCTTGGTCAAGAATCCACATTGACTTTGCTGGCCCCTTTCACGGCCAAACGTTCCTAGTGGTGGTGGACGCATTTTCCAAATGGTTAGAGATCATACTTATGAAGTCCACCACAGCCGAAGCAGTAATCGCAACCCTGCGCCACCTATTCGCAACTCACGGGTTGCCGGACACTCTGGTGTCCGACAATGGGCCCCAATTCACGGCAGCCCAGTTTGAAGAGTACCTGGCAGAGGAAGGCATCCGACATGCCCTCTCTGCACCTTTCCACCCTGCGTCGAATGGCCTTGCAGAGCGTTCCGTCCGGAGCGCTAAGGAGGCATTGTCCAGGCTCAAGCCAGGTGACTGGCAAACAAAAATAGACTTTTTCCTAGCCGTCCAGCACAGAACCCCAAGCACAGCCACGGGAAAAAGCCCAGCCGAATTGCTAATGGGACGAAAACTCCGGTGCCCACCTGAGCGGTTGAACCCCATTACACACCCGAGGGTTACAAGGGGAGCTAGAAAAACAAGGAAATGAGCATAGGCGACCGGGTGTGGGCCGAAACTATGGGGACGGCCCGAGTTGGGTCGCCGGACAAGTAACAAAAGTAACAGGGCCAAAATCGTACGTGGTAGAGCTACCAGACAACCGAATGTGGCGGCGCCACATAGATCAGTTAAGGAAACGAATAACTGGCCAAACCAAACCAACAGAGACAGGTAATGACCAATACCACTTTGAATCCACAGCCGACAATGACCCGGGGGAGGCGCAAGACTTAGCTGAGGTCCCAGAGTTCCAGCGACGCCATCAGGTCCCGAGGGAAGCAGCAGGGAAAATTCCAAAATTAATCCAAGGCCGGATGGCCAAGAAAAGAGTCGGCCAATAATCCAGAGCCCGATGGCCTAGAGAAAGAGCTGGGAGGAGAAACAGCCCTCCGACCAGCTCAAAACACCACCCAGAACTGAACCGCGCAGGTCAGAAAGAACTAGGAGACGCCCAGGTTATTTGCGTGACTACGTCGAAAAATAACATGTGAATAAATATGTAAATAAGACCAAGTGTTTTCTGGGAGGGGAGGAGTGTTATGTATTAACAGTTGTGCCTTTAAATATTTGAGCGGGAAATCAGCACGTTGCTGATTGGACGAAGCCTCCAGCAGAACTGTATAAAAGGAGAGGTTTTTGCCCCAGCCTGTTGCTGGGTTCACCCTATATTAAAGAGCTGTTGTCACTACCCTGGTCTCCAGCCTCGTTACTGCCCGAACTTAACAGTTTTCCATGCAATTCATTGACCAGAGACTCCATTTAGAACCAATACTTCTAATAAATAGGACAATTAAAAAGTGCACACTTCAGCAAAATGAAGACAAAATTAAGGATATCTTTAAAAAGCAACATTTCAGGTCTTACTAAGTACAGCGTTTGATGCTGCTCAAAAGAAACAAGAATATTCATAGGTCCTTCATTCACCCTTCTTTCCAAACTGTTTTTTGTGTGGTAACCTGGAAATTCAAGCAAAAAAAACAAAAAACAAAACCCAGAATATAAAATGTAAAATGTAACTAAAATTTGCAGAAGTATACAGTTTTTCCATCTTATATGCCTCATTCCTCTGGAAAAGCTACCAGATGAATTGCCTTAAATACATCCCCTCCACACACACAGACGTACACCCACCCACCCGCCCACACACACACACACACACACACACACACACACAATCTAGAAAGAGTGCAGAGAAGAGCAACAAAGATGATTAGGAGACTGGAGGCTAAAACATATGGTTGCGGGAACTGGATGTCTAGTTTAATGAAAAGAAGGACTGGGGAGACATGATAGCAGTGTTCCAATATCTGAGGGGCTGCCACAAAGAAGAGGGAGTCAAGCTATTATCCAAAGCACTTGAGAGCAGGACAAGAAGCAATGGGTGGAAATTAATCAAGGAGAGAAGCAACTTAGAACTAAGGAGAAATTTCCTGAGTTAGAACAATTAATCAGTGGAACAACTTGCCTCCAGAAGTTGTGAATGCTCCAACACTGGAAGTTTTAAAGAAGATGTTGGATAACCATTTGTCTGAAGTGGTGTAGGGTTTCCTGCCTAAGCCGGGGGTTGGACTAGAAGACCTCCAAGGTCCCTTCCAACTCTGTTATTATATTACAGAATACAACAAATATACACATTTGCCTTTATTTTTAAATATGGAATGTTTATTTAAAAAGACTGATATCTGATGTTTTTATATTGGTCCATTTTACTGACTGTTGAAAAGATGTTTTGAGATTTTTGCTGTTTTTTGCCTGTCTAATTCACAATGAATGGGATTCACCAATTTGATATATTTTAATCGGAATGTTCAGCTGATGCCTTGCGAGGCCATAAAAATGTGTGAGAAATTAACAAGTTTGGTTTGACGTCTGAAATAAACACTTACAGCATGAACCTATCACGAACACCCACTTTATCCCTGTTTGTTAAAACCAGGCATATGTCTGCAAATATGCAGAATTTAGCCCTTTTAAAACAAGATTCACGGTTTCATTTCTTATTTCTCATTCTTGAAACTTTTGCTCTACAGGAACCATTATCAAACTCTCCAAAGCTCAGCTGATCAATATTGTGAATATGGGAACCACAGACAATAAAACCTTAGGGAGAAATCAAATAAAGTGTTGTTGTTTTAAACTGTATCCTGTACAAGCAAATTGAGATTATTGATTCTGCCTTTTTATAATGGAACCATGAAGGCCTTCATTTTTAGCATTGAGGTTCAATAGATCTTAAGGGTTCACATGGGTTTTTTTGCTACTTTTTTGGCCCATTTAATCAACTTCTACAAATAAACTACACTATATTTTTAATTGAATGGTCTCTTTCCTTCCCAGTTTAATATGCAGATTTAAACAAGGTTACCCTGAGGATTATAAACTTTCTGGAAGTGTGTGATTCAGGTGACATTTCAAGAATGGGGGGGAAAAAACATGCACAAGTTAAGAAAAATTAATAGCAGAAATTAATAGCAGAAATGCGAGGGTTCATGATTCTTTGTATAAACTACAGGCTGATATTGTAAATGGGATGAAATAGATTTGTATTTGCTCCATTGATATGGGCCAGAACTAAAATGTTTTGTCCATATGTACCTTAGCTTTTGTTGCTATTATTATTATGTCATTTACATTTAAGCTCTCTTTCTCTTGTAAACTTGTAAACAAAACAAATGAATTTCACTAATATTACTGCATCTTTAAGTTATAGTGACCAGACGTCCCGCTTTTGGCGGGACAGTCCCGCTTTTTAATAATTTGTCCCGCGTCCCGCGGCAATTCCAAAAAGGCCCGATTTTTTTTTGTTTCACTCCCATTCTGAAAATGGGAGGCGGCAACGCAAGAGGAGGAGGCGGAGAAGGGGGAGTGGCAGAGAAGGAGGTGCGAGAGGGAGGAGAGACGCCGCTTGACTTCACCCGAGAGGAAGAGAAGAGCCGAGAGGAGAGCCGAGCCTGCCTGGAAGAGCGGAGAAGCAGCAGCCGCTCCTCCTCCTTCAGGAAGATGGCAAGACTCAGCACGCATGCGCAGCCCCCCCTCCCCCTGCCCCCCGTCAATGGTGTCCCGCTTTGCCATCGCTGAAATCTGGTCATTTTACTTTAAGTAGAATAATAGAAATCGCGGTAGCATTTAGATTTACCATGTGTACAGTTTTATGGTGCTTTACAGCCCTCTCTAAGCGGTTTACAGAGTCAGGATATTGCTGTTCTGACCCAGCCTTCCCAGAAGCCAGAAAGAGACTCCTCACATAGGAAAACACCTCTTTATTTACACCTTGGGAATTAACTGCATTCACCAACAGAAAGTTCAGGCAAGAGTCCTGCACGGAGTTAACTGAAGCAACAGTCCTTATCAGCTCATTATGATAAATGCAAGGCTGTGAACTCCCAGCTGGGAGGCTGCAAATTAAGTCAGATAAACCTCATTTCTGGCAAGGTAGTCTTTGTTGCTCGAAACACACAAGAAGTAAACTTTCTAGAAATGCAAATGATTGTCTGCTACAACCAAACCACTCCCCTATCCTGCTATTTATTACCCAGCCAGGGAGGGGCCATTCAGCATCTACATTTGTTTTGCTTCCCGAACCGACTCATTGCCCGCCGTTGTTCACCTCTCCTATCTATTCTGCGCATAAGTGCATTGGGAACAGGCCCCAGCTGTTCCTTCTCCTCACTCATCTCTGACTCCAAAGGCAGCTGCCTTTCAGGTTGGGAAATGCCGGACGGCCCTGGCTCTATCTCTGTGTCTGAGGCTGAGCATCCATCAGAGCTTTCCCCAGGCTTCAGAACTGGCCCAAATTCTTTCCCAACCTCCTCATTGTCCAAGTTTACCCCCAGCTCTGCTGGTAGCTGGCGGGCCACAACAATTACCCCCAGTGATCTGGGTCCTCATTTTTACTGACTTTGGAAGGATGGAAGGCTGAATTAACCTCGAGCCTGGTGAGATTCGAACTGCCAAATTGCAGGTAGCCTGGCAGTCAGCAGAAGTAGTCTGCAGTACCGCAATCTAACCACTGCGCCACCATGGCTAAGCAGACTGCTGTCTAATATACAGATATAGATGACGGAGTATTTTATCAAAGGGAGTTAAGGTTTAGGAGTGGCTAGCCTGATGGTTGGGGAAATTTTGTGAGGTTTTGAATAAGATATCCTCCAAAGTTTGGAGACTGTGACATCCTTTCAGCAGATTTAATTTGGCAGATGTTGATAAATTAAAAATGAGCAAACAAACAGAAACTTTAGCTAGGAGCTTTGAAAAGAGGATGCCAAAGCTAGAAAGATGCATTTTTGAAAGTCTGTACCAGTGATGGCTAACCTTTTTGGCACCAAGTGCCAAAAGTATGTGTATGTGCATTCATAATGCAATGTGTGTGCCCCCCCCCATGCCTCAACCCCATGCATGCACGTGCGACTCCTGGGTGTGTCCCATGCAGGCGCCCTGCCCCCAAACATGTTGAGTCCATTTGGGATGAGTTTGACCCTGTGGCTCCCGAGGACGTGGACAGGCTGTTGGGGAGGCTTCACGCCACTACATGTTTACTGGACCCGTGTCCTTCCTGGCTGGTACTGGCCACTCAGGAGGTGACACGAGGCTGGCTCCAGGAGATTATCAACGCTTCTTTGTTGGAAGGGGTTTTCCCTGCCGCCTTGAAAGAGGCGGTGGTGAGACCCCTCCTCAAGAAGCCCTCCCTGGACCCAGCTATTTTGGGTAATTATCATCCAGTCTCCAACCTTCGCTTTGTTGCGAAGGTTGTAGAGAGTGCTGTGGCGCGACAGCTACCCCGATACCTGGATGAAGCCGTCTATCTAGACCCATTCCAGTCCGGTTTCCGACCCGGGTACAGCACGGAGACAGCTTTGGTCGCATTGGTGGATGATCTCTGGAGGGCCAGGGACAGGGGTTATTCCTCTGCCCTGGTCCTATTAGACCTCTCAGCGGCTTTTGATACCATCAACCATGGTATCCTGCTGCGCCGGTTGGGGGGATTGGGAGTGGGAGGCACCGTATATCGGTGGTTCTCCTCCTATCTCTCTGACCGGTCGCAGACGGTGTTGACAGGGGGGCAGAGGTCGACCGCGAGGGACCTCACTTGTGGGGTGCCGCAGGGGTCGATTCTCTCGCCCCTTCTGTTCAACATCTATATGAAGCCGTTGGGTGAGATCATCAGTGGCTTTGGGGTGAGATACCAGCTGTACGCTGATGACACCCAGCTGTACTTCTCCACCCCAGGCCACCCCAATGAAGCTGTGGAAGTGCTGTCCCGATGCATGGAAGCCGTACGGGTCTGGATGGGGAGAAACAGGCTCAAGCTTAATCCCTCCAAGACGGAGTGGCTGTGGATGCCGGCACCCCGATTCAGTCAGCTGCAGCCGTGGCTGACTGTTGGACGCGAGTTACTGGCCCCAAAGGATAGGGTGCGCAACTTAGGTGTCCTCCTGGATGAACGGCTGTCGTTTGAAGATCATTTGACGGCCGTCTCCAGGGGGGCCTTCCACCAGGTTCGCCTGGTTCGGCAGTTGCGCCCCTTCCTTGATCGGGATGCCTTGTGCACGGTCACTCATGCGCTCGTTACCTCTCGCCTGGATTATTATAATGCTCTCTACATGGGGCTCCCCTTGAAGTGCACTCGGAGGCTTCAGTTAGTCCAGAATGCAGCTGCGCGGGTGATAGAGGGAGCTCCGCGTAGCTCCCATATAACATCGCTCCTGCGCAAACTGCACTGGCTGCCTGTGGCCTTTCGAGTGCGCTTTAAGGTGTTGGTTATGACCTTTAAAGCACTCCATGGCTTAGGGCCTGGGTACTTACGGGACCGCCTGCTGTTACCACATGCCTCCCACCGACCCGTACGCTCTCACAGAGAGGGACTTCTCAGGGTGCCGTCCGCCAAGCAATGTCGGCTGGCGGCCCCCAGGGGAAGGTCCTTCTCTGTGGGGGCTCCCACACTCTGGAACGAACTTCCCCCGGGTTTACGCCAAATACCTGACCTTCGGACATTCCGTCGCGAACTGAAGACGCATCTTTTTATTTGCGCGGGGCTGTCTTGAATTTTATCTTTTATCAATTTTTAAACGGGGTTTTTAGTATGGAAATTTTTAAATGTTAGGCTAATTTAAATAAGTTTTTTAAATGGTATTTTAATCTGTATATTGTATTGTTTTATCTTGCCTGTACACCGCCCTGAGTCCTTCGGGAGAAGGGCGGTATAAAAATCAAATAAATAAATAAATAAACATGTGCACATGACCCCCCCATGTGCGCCCCACCCCGAGCATGCATATGTGACCACGCGTGTGCACCTGGTCCCCCATGCATGCGCGGCAGAGACCTGAAAACCAGCTGACCGCTGGGAGGCACGCGCAAATGCACAGTGGAGCTGGGCTGGGATGATGGCTCTGCATGCCACCTGTGGCATGCATGCCATAGGTTCGCCATCACGAGTCTATACTGGGACTAGAGGTTTAGTCTTCTGGGCTTTCAGACTCATTCTGGAGACCATCATGAGGGAACTTCTCTCTACCAGAATGTTTATCTCTATCAAATACCAATAGAGAGAATTTCCCAAGGATGTGTTCTAGCAGAGGTCTGAAAGCTCAGGAGACTAAACCTCTGGTCCTGGTGATCGACTCAGATTGGATCCTGCAACACTATCCTGGGACACGTATATTTGTCTTCATTTGTGAGCAGAAATTCTGTCTGTTTTTCATTACACTTTGTTTCTCTCTCTCTTTCTGTCTGTCCGTCTCCCTTTCTTTGTGTCTCCATCTCTAGCTATGACAATGGTGTCATCAGTCTTCAGTGCTGTGAAAACTGAGATCTCTTTCTTTCTCACAAATACAAAAATAATTTTTCACTTCCTGGGAAATGAGATTATGATGCAGGATATTCCAGTGCTGCATGAGAAAGAAGATGTGTGAATTAATGTGCACACTTAGCACATCAGTTTTATGACTGTCTTTTATGACAATTAGAAGGATCTGCAAGGTTAAAAAAACAATTGAAAACAGAGGATTTTGGTGCATTGTTGCTATCATTGAATGCCTCTTTACTTCTAGACTGATGAGCTTTGCTTAAAGATTCAGGCTATCTCTAATAAATAGTAAATGATAGCTCCAGGATATAATTCGTGGAACCCAAGTTTACCATGTTATCTATAATTCCAGGATTTTGTACTGCTAACTGTAGAGACTGAAGAGAAACATAGAAGAGTCAATCCAAGACAGTCTAGAGCAGGGGTGTCAAACTGGCGGCGTCATAGCGGTGTCATGTGACTATCGGGACTTTTTCCCCCTTCGCTAAACCAGGCGTGGGTATGGCCAGCATGTGACGCATCCAGCCCATGGGCCAGGAGTTTGACAGCCCTGGTCTAGAGCAAAGGAATTTCTAACAGCCTGGCACTCTGATAAATTAGCCATCAATAGATACAAAGACATAAACAATATCTACAAAAAGACCAAAACACCTCCCACCAGCAATCAGCACACAGATGAGCATAGATTAACTATAATTAACATCAGACCAACAATCAAGAAATAAATAATAACCCAATAAAGGAACTGCCAAGCAAGGTAACGGTAAACAGCCCAAGTAAAGAACTTCCAAGTTCGTTCCCACTAGAATATAAACTGAGAGTAAACACACTCCTTACTAGCACTGATGATGTTATCTAGTTCGGGTAATGAATCTTTGCAAGAAAATAACCAAGTTCAAAGAGTAGTAAGGACTCCTCAAGTCTAGAGCTGTTTGCCCATGTGAGATAAAACATAGAATAAAAGAGTTGGAAGGGACTTGGAGGTCTTCTACCCTGTTTCCCCTAAAATAAGACTCAGCTGTAAAATAAGTCCTAGCATGACTTTTCAGGATGCTCGTAATATAAGCCCTACCCCCCCCCAAAATAAGCCCCAGTTAAGATTGTCAGTCAGATGGATGCATTTAGTACCGTATTTCACCCAAAATAAGACCTAACCAGCAAATAAGCCCTTTTGTAGCAAAAATTAATATAAGACCGGTCTTATTTTCAGGGAAACATGGTAGTCTTCTGCTCCATCAGGAGACCCTATACCATTTTAGATAAATGGCTGTCCAGTCTTTTCTTAAAAGCCTCCAGTGATGGAGCATCCACAATTTCTGAAGGCAAGTCATTCCACTGGTTAATTGTTCTCACCATTAGGAAATTTTTCCTTACTTCTAGATTCTTAATTCTAGATGAAACAGCCCTTTGTAATATATCTTTCAAATGCACTGCACAAGATTCTTCAATCTGCAGTAGAGAACTTCAGGAGCTACTCCAAGAAGAAAACTACTTAGAGGATAAGTGGTACAACAGGGCTGGCTCAGAGATATGTGGCACCTCTAGGTCAAATTACTATTAGTGCCACCAATGCAAAGGTTCACATTTTAAAAATCATTTGGAAAGCTGGGCAGCACTGATGCACCCAATGGTGGAGAAGCAGTGTTGGACGTAGTTTAAAGTAAAATGCAAAAGAGGAAATCTGAAACTGTTGTGTTTGGGCAATGAAGAGGCAGGAGACGATGCAAGTGACAACAGCTCTTTAGTTTATTGTGAATCCCAGCAAAAGCCAACAGGCAAAAACCTCTCTTTATATAGTATTTAGTCTGAGGCATCAACCAATCAGCAACGTGCATTTTCCCGCCCAATTTTCCCTCCTAAATTTCAAATACATTATACTCCTCCCCTCCCAGAACACATTTAGCCATATTTACATAAAATTTGCATGTTATTTTTCCACGTAGTCACGCAGGTAGACAGGGCATCTCCTAACTCTTTCTGACCTGCGCAAATCATTCCCTGGGAGTGAGTCGAGCTGGTCGGAGGGACTGTTTGTTCCTCCCAGCTCCTCCTCTGGGCCCTCCGGCCCTGGATTATTGGCAGAGTCGTCCCTGCTGTCCTCTGGAGGAGCCGGTTGGCGTCGCTGGACTTCCTCTGAATCAGCTAAGTCCTCCGATCGCTTCGGGATTGAGCTAGCTGTTGGTTCAAATATTTGGAAGTCAAGGTCTGGCTGTTTGGTTTCTGGATCGTTTTGCATTCTTTTTCGTAATTGATCTATGTGGCGTCTCCACACTTGGCCATCCCCCAGGTCCACTAAGTATGACTTTGGGCCCGTCACTCCTACAATTGTTCCCCTTAGCCATGCTGGGCCCTCACTATAGTTATGTGCCCATACCAGGTCACCTGTTGTCATTGTTCTGGTTTTTCCTTTCGTGCTCTGGCACCCATCAGGGGAATATGTTGGGTTTAACCGATCTAGGGGGCACCGGAGTCTTCTACCCATTAGTAACTCCGATGGGCTGCGGCCGGTGGTCACACAGGGAGTTCTATGTTGGACTGCCAGGAAGGTGTCAATTTTGGTTTGCCAATCTCCTGGGCTAATTCTAGATAGCGCTTCCTTGGCACTGCGTACGAAGCGTTCTGGAAGTCCGTTCGTCACCGGGTGGAAAGGTGCCGAGAGGACATGCTGGATGCCCTCTCCGGCCAAGTACTCCTCAAATTGGGTGGCCGTGAATTGTGGGCCGTTATCAGACACTATGGTATCAGGCAACCCGTGTGTCACAAATAAACGCCTCAAAACTGTGATTACAGCTTCAGCTGTTGTGGTTTTCATGAATATAATTTCTAACCACTTCAAGTAGGCATCTACCACAATTAAGAAGGTCTGCCCATGGAACGGCCCAGCAAAATCTATGTGGATCCTGGACCAAGGACCCTGGGGTTTTTCCCAATCCCTTATGGGGGCTGTTGGGGGTAGTGGCCTTGATTCCTGGCAAGCTTGACATTTCCCTACCCGGTCGCTAATGTCTTTATCCATTTGTGGCCACCACACATAACTTCTTGCTAGGCTTTTCATCCTCACGATCCCTGGGTGGCCCACATGCAATAGTTCCAAAACATGCCCTCGTAATTTCTTCGGAATAACCACTCTATCCCCCCATAACAGACAACCCCCTTGTACCGACAGTTCCGAACGCTTCTTTGTAAACTCTTTAAAACGATCCCCCGGTGCAGTGGGCCATCCCCTCTGCACCCAACTGACCACAGTCCTTACAATAATATCTTTGTAGGATGCCCTATTCACTTCCGTGGATGTGACCGGGTTAGAGTCCAAAGAGTCAATTAACAAGACAGGTGTCCCTGGGGTTGGGTCTTCAATAGTCTCTGGGAATGGGCATCTACTTAAAGCGTCCGCATGTCCCAAGTCCTTGCCCGGTCGGTGAGACAGTTGGTACGAATATGCTGCCAGGAAAATAGTCCAACGGGTCAGCCTGGGTGATAATGCAACTGGTGTTGGACGGTCCCCCGCCAAGAGTCCCAATAAAGGTCTGTGGTCTGTGACTATTTCAAATCGCCGCCCAAACAGATACTCGTGGAATTTTTTAACCCCAGAGACTATAGCAAGCGCTTCCCGGTCTAGTTGGCTATAGTTCCTTTCTGTTGCGGACATCATGCGGGAAAAATATGCGATAGGGGCTTCCAAACCATTCGGTAACTTGTGACTGAGGACAGCCCCTACCCCATAGGGTGATGCATCACAAACTAGTACTAATGGCAACGTCCCATTATACTGAATTAAAAGGCTATCGCTGGACAAAAGTTTCTTAACGCCTTCAAATGCCTTAGCCTCAACCCTGCCCCAAGTCCATACAGATTTTTTCGCTAGCAGTTTATGTAATGGTTCGGCTACCGTTGCCTTATTTTTTAAAAATACCGCATAGAAGTTTACAAGCCCCAAAAATGCTTGTAATTCTGCTTTGTTTTTGAGGGGTGGAGCCTTTCTAATGGCTCGCACTTTGCTCTCAGTTGGGTGGATGTCTTCCTTATCTATCCGGTAACCCAAGAATTCTACAGATTCAACTCCTATCTGGCATTTGTTGAGTTTAACCTTAAGCCCCGCGGACCTGAAAATGCCCAAAACCTTCTGCAATTTGACCCCTAATTCTTCCAAGTTTTCTGCTGATATCAGTACATCGTCAAAATATGGGACTACTCCCGGTAGACCCTGTAGGAGCTGTTCCATGAGGTTTTGGAATAACCCAGGGGCTACACTAACTCCGAACTGAAGTCGAGTGCATTTAAAAGCGCCCCGGTGTGTGACAATCGTCTGTGCTTCGGCTGTTTCGTTGTCAACTGGTAATTGTTGGTAGGCTTGAGCCAGGTCAAGTTTGGCAAAGACCTGTCCCTGCCCTAACGAGTGCAACAAATGTTGCACTATGGGGACAGGGTAAGCACTCTTTTGCAATGCTTTGTTAAGCGTTGCCTTATAGTCAGCACAAATACGGACTGATCCGTCCGGTTTGACTGGGGTTACTATTGGTGTCTCCCATTTTGCATGATCGACAGGGACTAATATTCCCAGACTTACTAATTTATCTAGTTCCCTGTCAATCTTGGGTTTGAGAGCGAACGGAACCCTCCTAGCTTTTAATCTAATGGGAGCTACCTGGGGGTCTAAATTGAATGAAATGGGGGTCCCCACGTACTTGCCCAGGCTTTTCCCAGAAAAACGAATTCCCTCAGCAATTCGTCCTTCAGGTTGACGCCACTTCTGTGAACTCTGGTTATGCCCATTCCCAAGGCTCGGAACCAGTCCAGACCTAATAAGCTTGGCAGGTTTCCATCTACGATGGTGATCGGCAGGGTTTTCTTGAAATGTCCATATCTCACTCTGACCGACGTGACTCCTTGAACAGGGATTCGGTTTCCCTGGTAGTCTTGCACTCTCAGCTTTTGGGGTTGCAGCTGGCGTTTCGCGACTTCTGGCAGGTCCCTCGCGATTGTGTCCCAAGACATAATCGTGATTGATGAGCCGGTATCCACCTCCATTTTACCCTGCACTCCTTCGATGTAGGTCTTAGTGAATATTTTCTTTTCTAGCCGTGTCAATGCGTGGCCCACTCGCACAGTGGTGTGATTCGACTTCGTGCCTTTTTTGAACTGGCCAATCCCTGGCCGCTTCGCAGAACCGGCGCCCTGTTGATTGGCCGGTTTGAATTTTTGGCGGGAAGATTGGGAGGCTCGGCAGGCCTGAGCTATATGTCCTTTCTTTTCACACCGCCGACAAATTGCGTCCTTGAACCTGCAATTCTGTCATTGGTGTTGGCCTCCGCAACTCACGCACTTGTCACGGTCACCTCTTTCCGGCCTCCCGGTGTGGAAAACTTCTTCCTCTTCTTCATCTTCCCATTCTGCCTGGATCTCTTCACTGTGGCGTTGCTTTCGCTGAGGAATTTGGTGCGTTCGGCTTCTGTAAGGTTTCCGCTGCTTTGGTGGACATCTCGTGCGCCCTGGCCTCATCCAGGGCTATCACCAGGGTTAGGTTGCTTTTCGACAGTAGCTGCCTCTGTAGTCGGATGTCCCTGACCCCACAAATGAGTTGTTCTAATAAAGTGTCCTCCAAGTCCCTATACTCACAGTGGGTTGCGGCTTTCCTTAATGCAGCCATGTACACGCTTATCGATTCGCCCTCTCGCTGAACTCTTTGCCTTAGCTCAAAACGTTGTACGAACTTCGATGGCACCGGTGCATAGTGTGCTCGTAGCGTCGTCTGTAGCACTGGCCATGGCACCGACTGGACAGGCGTTGGTTCCGACAGTGATTCAGCGGTATCGAAGACTTCTGGCCCACAGTGGCTCAGGAAGTAAGCGCGCTTCCGATTATCCGATACTCCTTGCAGTTCGTTGGCTTCGAGGAAACACTCGAAACTAGCCATGTACGACCCCCGTTTCTCCTTGGCTGGGTCGAATGGCGCTGGCCACGTATAGCTAGACATCGCTATGTATCCTCTCAGGATGACTGGCTGGGTTTGAAACTAAGTTGCTCCTTCAGCTCTTTTCCTAGTCTCACTGCCTTTAACATCCCATCCTCGTCGCCAATGTTGTGTTTGGGCAATGAAGAGGCAGGAGACGATGCAAGTGACAACAGCTCTTTAGTTTATTGTGAATCCCAGCAAAAGCCAACAGGCAAAAACCTCTCTTTATATAGTATTTAGGCTGAGGCATCAACCAATCAGCAACGTGCATTTTCCTGCCAATTTTCCCTCCTAAATTTCAAATACATTACATTACATTATTACATTATCAAATACATTATGCACTGATGCACCCAAGGGTGGAGAAGCAGTGTTGGACGTAGTTTAAAGTAAAATGCAAAAGAGGAAATCTGAAAGTGACCATGTTCTTCAATCCAAAATTGTCTGGTGTTTTAAGACAGGGCAGGGGTAAAATGCTCCCGGTTCGGACCAGATTGGCTGATCTGGTAGCAATGGCGGCGGGTGGTTCGGAGAACCGGTAGCAAAAATCCCTGCCCCCCATGCCCAGCCAATACCCGGTCGCCCACTTCCCTGCTTGCTGCTTCTTTTAAAAAAATGCTTTTAAAAGGTAAAAAAAAGATCACAGCTGAGCCACACGATCATCAGAGATTTATTTTTTTTACTTTTAAAAGCATTTTCTTTATAACCTATTCAGCCAAATAGGTTTTTTACTTTTAAAAAAGTAAAAAAATAAATTAAAAAAAGATTAAAAAAAGATTAAGAGATATCAGATTGCCTTTGAATAATTAGGATGTATTATTTTAGAATGTAATGGGGGAGGTTAGGAAATGAAAGGACTCGGATGAGGTTAATTGGATTAGAAGGGAAAATCTTACTCTGTGTTTGGTCTATGTATAATAATACCTTGTGATTGACCCGGGAAGCCGGGGGGGTGGGTGGGTGAAGGGAGGGGTGAAGGGGGTTGTGAGGAGGGGAGGGGGGGAAAGGGGGGAAAATGTTTTTGTTTTTTAAAACTTTTTCAATAAAAAAAAAAGTAAAAAAAAGATCGTGTACCACAACTGATCACCCTTTCCCCCGCATACTGTTCTACTTACCCCATGCCTCCTTTTGGTGTGCACTGTACGCACACGCACCTTGCATTTGGTGTGTAGTACGCACTGCGCATGCGTGCACGTAGCATGCATCCATAGCCAGCGAACGGGTAGTAAACTGGTTCAGATTTCACCACTGAGACAGGGGCTATGTTTTGTGCTAGCCCAAATTAGGGAAGTAGTTTTCAAGGGGAAGCAAAGTTTAACCAATTTAGAAAGGAGAGTGGAGGCTAAATGTTAAATAAAACATCCAGGCAGATGAATCTGTATGTAAGGTAGCCAAAAGTAATTCTAACATTTCTGCCTAATTAGCCTGGATAAAAAAGAAAAGCTGAGAATTCTGTATTTTTCACATGAATATTTAAAAATTCTGATCAGCCAGGCAGGCAAATGCTATACTGAAAATAATTCCAGCAGTTTCAACTTTTGGTGCAAAGGCAAACTGTCAGCTGCACTCCTCAACTGACAATGATTAATGGAAATAACACTCTCATTAGGAAAAGGGGCTGCACTTCTCTGTTTATTTTTCCTGCCTTTGTGGCAAACTCCAGGCTGATGAATTATTTACGTCCTGAGTTACCTATTAAACAATAGGTAGCTAGAAGTATGTATTACAGGATAATTAGAGGCCCATGAAGGAAACTCTGGGATGAAACAATCAATGGTGTCTGGATCATGATTATGGTACTGACTGAAGCTGGAGGAATGACTAATGAAGCCATCGCTTTCCAAAGAACACATGATTAGGAAGTGAATTAGCAGGTATCTGAACATAACAGATGAAGAGAGATCTCTTCTTGTTAATGGCCTGTGAGGTGAAATGATGTTCTACTTTAATTAAGTTGCTCCAGCCCTCTGAAATAAGCTCCTCCCTACGATTTGGCGCATTCTCTAGAAAAGCTATTAAGACTTGAGGTGTCCAGGTGATTCAAGGAGACTGAGAATCTTAGCACGTGTCCTTGGACTGTGGTTTTAGTTTAAATTTCATCCTAAATCTGAGTTTCATTTTAATGAGCTGGATTGGAGGTTGTGTCACATCTTATTTATTATGCTTGAGTCTGGACTTTTTTTTTTTTAAATAATGTTGGTGGTATAAATATTGGGAAATAAGCACATCAAGATTGATATTCTTGGGCAGGTACATAGCAGCGGGAAGAGGAACTGCAAACCTGCAGAGTCAGTGTTCCACTCCAATAAAAGAGGAAGATATAATAATCATCTCTGACATTAAAGGACAACTGGTATCCAAATCATAACAGTCAGGATTTATGACTGAACCCCCCACCCCCACCCCGATTTAACACTTGACTTCACATGGAATGAGAAGTAGATGTCAAAGATGACTTGAGACTCGGAATGGTTTTGTTTTGTTTAATGGGTTTTGTTTTGTTGTTGTTTCCTCTTTACATCGCACCCATGAGAAAAAAAACCAACAATAAAACCTGCCAGGTATTCTAGTCATATGAGATGAAAGAAGAGATGCTCTTGTTCATCAAAAAAAAGGGTCATCCCTACTCAATTTGCATGATCTGATGGACTCTTTTGAGGACTGTGTGGAATGACATAACAACAGCAATAGCACTTAGATTTATATACCACTTCATAGTGCTTTACAGCCCTCTCTACGTGGTTTACAGAGTCAGCATATAGTCCCCAATAATCTGGGTCCTCATTTTACTGACCTTGGAAGGATGGAAGGCTGAATCAACCTTGATTGGATCAAGATTGAACTGCTGGCAGAGTTAGCTTGCAGTATTGCATTCCAGCCACTGCGTCACCACCATATTGTCTCCTTTCATTGTAGGAGAGAATTTATTGTATAAGAATAATATATCCACTTCTTTTCTAAAATTTCTCTCTTTTGCGATCTCTTTTTGTACATTTTATGTACCTCATAATCTCATTTTGGGGGTTTCTTACCCTGTTTTCCCAAAAATAAGACACTATCTTATATTTCTTTGAACCCCGAAATAAGTGCTTGGCCTTATTTTTGGGGAGGTCTTATTATTTTGGGGTGCATGGAGCAAGACAGGGATCCTCTTGCCATCTTACCCGACTTCAAGCTCTGTCTCCCTAACCCTAACCAGAGGAAATGGCATGGACAGGCTGTGCATGCGGTTAAATATTTTCGGGGAGGGCTTA
Organism: Ahaetulla prasina; assembly: GCF_028640845.1. Taxonomy (NCBI): domain Eukaryota; kingdom Metazoa; phylum Chordata; class Lepidosauria; order Squamata; family Colubridae; genus Ahaetulla; species Ahaetulla prasina. The sequence continues at coordinate 27,245,500 of NC_080544.1, forward strand.
TTTTCGGGGGAGGGCTTATTTTTTGTGAGAGGGTTTATTTTCAGAGGAGGGTTTATTTGGCGGAAACATGGTATAAATTTGCATCTTGTGTTATAGCTGTGCTTACAGAATACTCTGAGTTCATTCATATAACTTTCTAGGTCTTTTATTATATATCTTATAGGTTCCTAGGGGTCTGCTATTGAGCCTTTATGAAGAAAGTCAGAAAAATCAACATGGCGGCCATGACTGTATAAATGAATCTCTTTTTATATACATCTTCACACACGTTAACAAGCAGTATGGCTTTATTGCACAGCCATAGCTGCCATCTTGACTTTTTAGAGTACGCCCACCTGCGGATGCCCTTGTTTACTATACTTGTCCTATTTGTACAGTTTCTTCCTCTCCCTTCCCCCTGCTTTCAGAATAGGCTTGGATTGCTTATCTTGTGTTAATTTAGGACTTGGCTAGCACTGTGCTTGGCTGGTCTCCCAGCTGTGGAGTCTAGAGAAACTAAGCTCTATTCTCCCCCACACCCCCAGTTTTGGCTGGTGTTTTCAAGGCTTTTGGGGACCAGGTGTCTATTGCCTCTGGCTTGAATTGCTACAGAGACTTTGGTGTCTTTCCATTTCTGGCTGGGAAGGAGAAAAAGTTTGTCCCTGGCATAGTCTCCCTCTTGGCTGTTGGCATGCTGGACGAGTTGGCATGGCTGTGGAGTTCTGTCTTTCCGCTCACTGGCAGCTGTTCATGCTTCTGAACTGGGTCTTACTTTTTCCTTGTCTCCAATCACCCACTCCACACTGGCTCTGGTCCCATGGAGTCATCAAGTTGGATTGTGTTGGCCAAATTGTTCCCTAGGCCATCCATCTGGTAAATTCTTAAGATTTGTTTTCCCCACCATGTACACACACACACACACACACACACACACACACACACACATGTGTCCGAACTAGACTGTATTGTTTCTCTGTGTCATACAATATATGTGGGTATATGCATACTTTTATATTTATTTATTTATTTATTTATTTATTTATTTAGTCATGTTTATGTAGTGTATATTGGAGGTGGAGGCCCTTTGAGAGCTGTATGCAACAAAATTTCATTTTGATGTATACTGATTAGTGTACATTCAAAATGACAATAAAGTTATTCTAAGTTCTCTACGTTCTAAATTTTGCTAAATTCTCAATCTCACTTGCAAGTCTCTCTTCTTTTCTCCAATGCATATCAGTGCAAAAGTGCTGTGACCCAGGCCCAAGTAGGTAGTAGGAAACTCAGTCAGTATAAAAACAAACTTTTTTAGAATAGCTGAGAACTAACTCATTTTCAGCGAAGTCCAAACTAAATCAAATCAAATTCCTCCCAACACAATTCTTCAATCTTATCACCAACCTTGGTCTTAATTAGGCAAACTGCCAAAGGCCTTTCTTGGCAAAAGTTCAGAAGACGCCGATAAGAAACAAATGCAGCAAGACAAAGCTATCAACGTTGTTTTCCGGCAAAGAGCCAAACGCCGTTGCTGGTCTTTTAAGCCTTATGGGAGGGGCCAATCATCTCTGCCTCCAACGCAGAGCACTCATCTGGGCCTTCCCCAGCCTCCAGGACTGGCCCATATTCTTCCTCAGCCTCATCACTGTCTGACTCCATTGCCAGCTCCGCAGGTTGCTGGTGGACCACAACAAAAAGCTCCTTCCAACACACCCAACTTTGATCCTAGATGCGTCATCTTATAATGGAGTACAAGTGTAGTCTAGCTTATAATGGACTACAAGTGTAGTCTAGCTAATTCAGCTCCTTCAAAACCTTGGAGGGAAAAAAGAAAAGAAAATAAGAGATTAGAGGAAGGAATGACTCATGCAGACTTGTGAGGTAAGGATTTGTGAAGTTACACTGATCTGTTAAGGTATGCAAATTTCCCAAGAGATCAGTGGGAAAGTAACTTTGCTTTTATCCAACACCATGTCTCTCCAATTTCATGTTTAAAGTGCAGTGAAAGCTTCATGGTCTAAGGTAAGGGCAGGATATTCCTTCCTTCCTTCCTTCCTTCCTTCCTTCCTTCCTTCCTTCCTTCCTTCCTTCCTTCCTTCCTCCCTCCCTCCCTCCCTTCCTTCCTTTCCTCCCTCCCTCCCTCCTCCCTCCCTCCCTCCTTTCTCTTCCTTCCTTCCTTCCTTCCTTCCTTCCTTCCTTCCTTCCTTCCTTCCTTCCTTCCTTCTCCTTCTCCTTCTCCTTCTCCTTTTTCTTCTATTTTTATTTATTTATTTATACAATTAAAGGGAACATTAGGACAGGGACGGTAGGCATGCTGGTGCTCTTATGAACGCCCCTTACAGACCTCTTAGGAATGGGGTGAGGACAACAGTAGCCAGTCTAAAGTTAAAATTTTGGGGGTTTTGGGATGAAACCACAGAGTCAGGTAGTGCATTCCAAGCATTGACCACTCTGTTGCTGAAATTGTATTTTCTGCAATCGAGTTTGGAGCGGTTTACCTTAAGTTTGTATCTATTGTGTGGTCGTGTATCGTTGTGGTAGAAGTTGAAGTAATCATTGACAAGTAGAACATTGTAGCAGATGATTTTATGAGCTATGCTTAGGTCAGACTGAAAGCGGTGTAGTTCTAAATTTTCTAAGCCCAAAATTTCAAATCTGGTGGCACAAAGTATTTGGTATTTCCCTTCCTCCTCCTCCTCCTCCTCCTCCTCCTCCTCCTCCTCCTCCCCCCCCAATGTTTTCAAAGAAAAATAAAGCAAGAAAGTCCAGGTGCATTTGAAAAACATACCTTTGAGACAATGAAATCTTGGACATTTTGAAAAATGGCAGAAGTGAGTCTGGGAGCAATATGCAGGGAGCAAATTGTTCACCTCTGATACAGCATTTACTTATATCATTTGGTAAGGTTCTTAGAATCCTGTTTTATACGACCACCGAATCAGGAAGATTTTAAATAAAAGAGGATTTTTCTGGAAATGTCTCTCAAAACTATGGAACAATCCACCACCTATTTATTTTGGGATGAGCCGTGGCATCCAATCCATTTATTTATTACAGCTCAGAGATGTATTTGGTGGAAAAAGTGACCAAACATGACTACTTGCTGATTGCAGGCGCCTGCCTTTGTTTATTTGATTCTCTTCCCCCCCCCCCGCCCCGCAATGACCAAAGGATTGGACTCAGGGGTGAAATCCAGCAGGTTCTGACTGGTTCTGGAGAACCGGTAGCAGAAATTTTGAGTAGTTTGGGGAACCGGCAAATGCTACCTCTGGCTGGCCCCAGAATGGGGTGGGAATGGAGATTTTGCAATATCATTCCCCCAGGAGTGGGAAGGGAATGGGGATTTTGCAGTATCCTTCCCCTGCCACGCCCTCCAAGCCATGCCATGCCCACAGAATCGGTAGCAAAAAAAATTGGATTTCACCATTGGTTGGATTTGAATATCTCCAAGGTCCCTTCCACTCTTGTTCTTCTGTACTTCTATTCTTTTTTTTTTTTTTTTGCTCATGGCTTTCTTTTCTAATGAAGTAGTACTGTTGTGGTCCACCAGCAGCCTGTGGAGCTGGCAGTGGAGTCGGTCAGTGAGGAGGCTGGGGAAGGCCCGGATGAGGGCTCTGCATGAGAGGCAGACATGAAGCCAAGGCCATCTGGGAGTGATGCACGAACTCCAGAGCCCCCAGAGTCGGGCAGCAGAGAGGCAGAGGAACAGGGGGAGCCTGTTCCTAGTGCACTCATGAGCAGAGCTGCCAGAAGGCAAGAGCAGCTAAAGCAAAAGGGACGACTCAGGAGTAAGACCAGGAGATGATTGGCCCCTCCAATAAGGCTTAAAAGAGAAACAAAGGCACTTGGGCCTTTTGCAGGAAAGCAAAGTTGCTAACTCTGTTTCCAGTCGGCACCTCTTGTTTGTTTCTAAACTCTGTGGGCTTTGCCAAGTAAGATCTTTGGCAGGGTGTCAAAGAAGATAAAGGTTGGTGATCATCCCGAAGGACTTCTTCCGAAGAACTTTTTTTTACAACTAAATGGGACTCAGCTGGGAATGAATGTAATTCTCAGCAGTTACAATAAAATAGGTTTGTTTGGGACTAATTGTGTACTGTAAGGACTCAGTAAGCCTAGGTCACAATAGGTAGCCATATTCAATAGAATTGTTTTTCCTCTTTTTTCTGGGAAAAATTTGGGTAATTTTATTACCCTATTTGCTCTGAGTGGAACCTTCTGGATTCAGTGAGATTGATCTGGGGCCAGCCCTATTAAAAACGGTAGTGTTCTTTATTTGTCTGAGCATTGCACAACAGACAAGGTGACTTGCTATCCTGTAACAAAACCATAAAATAGAGTTACATTAAATCACAACCAACGATATTCAATTAAAAAGTCGACAGCAGCATCCTTCAGAACATAAATTAGGACATATACCTATTCACAAAGGTATCTTGGAAGACATTTTTTCTGAGTTTAACTGCGAAATGCAACTTAGAGATGGGGATATTGGAAAGTGTGTGTTTGTGTGTGTGTGTGTGTGTGTGTGTGTGTGTAAGAGAAATTGCTCTTGTCCTTCATCACCCTATTTATTTTAGCCATTTAGTCCACTTCAGGAAATGATTGTCCCTCAGATAATGCTTCCTTGGCAGGTAATTTTCTTTTAAGTAAAGGACCAACCACACCAGAGGTGAGTTTCAGCAGGTTCTGACCAGTTCTGGACAACCGATAGCAGAAATTTTGAGTAATTTAGAGAACCGGTAGTAAAAATTCTGACTGCCCCCCCCCCATCTATTCTCTGCCTCCCGAGTCCCAGCTGATCGGGAGGGAATGGGGATTTTGCAGTAACCTTCCTCTGGACTGGGGTGGGAATGGGGATTTTACAGTATTCTTCCCCTGCCATGTCCACCAAGTCATGCCACTCCCACAAAGCCACACCCACAGAACTGGTAGTAAAAAAAATTGAAACCCACCACTGAACCACACATAAAAATGGAGAAATAATTACCTAAACAAATTCATATTAATTTCCCCTGGAAAATAGCTCTGTTTTCAGCATTCCAAATTAGACCCAAAATCATGAGTTATAGCCGGGGTAGTCAACCTTTTTATACCTAATCACCCACTTTTGTATCTCTATTAGTAGTAAAATTTTCTAACCGCCCACCGGTTCCACGGTAATGCGCCATGTATTGTCATCTGTGCATGCCTCTCACGTATCGTGGATTGGGTTGGGGTGGGGGGCTCTGGCTACCAGCTCTGCTTGTCTGTTACAGCTGGGTGGTGTGGGGGGAGATGCGTGAGCTATTCTGGGACGAGGCTCTTTTGTTTGCGGTCACACTATAGCGCCATTTAGTTTCACTTATGTAACGTGAACTAAACTTATGCGTGGGCGATACAAATAGTATATTTTCAGAAATTTAAATTGTCACGGGGAATTTTATGAAAACCTAATGAAAATGTTTTTTAATAATGCTATGAATTTTTTTTTAAAAAGTCAATTAAATTAAAAAAAAAAGGAAAGTGCTTCAGTATCGGACAAAACCCCTACTGCCCACCATGAAAGCTGGAACGTCCACTAGTGGGCGGTAGGGACCAGGTTGACTACCACTGAGTTATAGCCTAAAGTTTACCCATAAAATGAGGACCCAGATTGTTGGGGGGCAATAAGTTGACTTTGTATATAATATACAAATGGATGAAGACTATTGCTTGATATAGTGTAAGCCGCCCTGAGTCTTCAGAGAAGGGCGGGATATAAATGCAAATAAAAATAATAAAAAATAAATAATAAATAAATAAATAAATTCCTTGGGGAAAAAAGTGTCAGTTTCTTAGCCTAGCTTTATAACACATTCATGAGTTTGAAGGGTGGGTTTCGAAGGTTCTCATTAAAGTGAGGGAAAAAAATATTTTAACCATGTGCCTCAATAGATAATATGTTATAACATAGATGTGTTTAAATGAATTTAATCAAAAAATATATTATGCTGTATTTAGTTTTATAAATTGGCACAGGTGAATTTGATTTAGTGGGACTTGCTTTGGTTGAGTTGTGTATATGATCATGCAGGTAATCTAATATATTCTTTGATTATCTTACTGCAGAGATATTTGCAGCCTGGATTATGGGTGCCTTCGGTGGCAGTAAAAATTCATTATGGCTGCAGGTACCCTCAGAAAGCTGACTTTTTATATACACCTTCACACATCCTTTCCCAATTTACCTACAACTAAAAATCCTGAAAGGGACTTTCCCACACTTTTTGAATTCTCTAATTGAGAGTAAATTTTAAAGCTGGCAAAAGATCTTCCATGAAAATCTCATTAACATTAATATATATAAAAAATCTGCATAGGAGGAGATTCTATCCGGCAAGAAGAAAATTTTGCTTCTTACTTTGATGTCTGCGTTTCAGATTGGCTCCTTTGCAACTGAAAGTTGCTTAATTCTAGCGTGAAAATGTGCTACTCCAATGGGAAGAAAACAACTTAAGTTCTTTTTTTCAATGCTAGAAAATTTATTTTCCATTTTGGATCTTTAAGGATAAAAATTATTTCTTTTTTCAAAATATTTAGTAGCCTAGGAATTACATTAAGAGTGTGTTGTTTATTAATAGGCAGTTTCTAGCAAATATCTGGATATAGTGCAGTAGTGAAATGCAAAATATGTTACTACTGGTTCTGTAGGTGTGGCTTGGTGAGGGGGAGGTTTAATGTGACTGGGTTGGCGTGGCCAACTTTTTTTTTACTTTTAAAAGCATTTTTTTCTACAACCTCTTTGGCCGAAGAGTTTGTAAAAAATGCTTTTAAAAGGCTCTGACAATCCCAGCTGAGTTGCCTGATCATCAGAGGCTTTTGTTTTCTTCCAAAAGCATTTTTTTGACTTAAAAAAAAAAGCCTCTGATGATCAGGCAACTCAGCTGGGATCATCAGAGCCTTTTAAAAGCATTTTTTAAAACAAGCTCTTCAGCTGAAGAGGTTGTAAAAAATTGCTTTTAAAAGGCTCTGATGATCCCAGCTGAGCTGCGCGATCATCATAGGCTTTTTTTTACTTTTAAAAGCATTTCTTTTGGCCGAAGAAAAAATGCTTTTAAAAGTAAAAAAAAAACTTCTGATGATTGAGCGGCTCAGCTGGGTGGGTGGGGGCAGGGATTTTTGTTACCAGTTCTCCGAACCACCCGCCAACAGGCGATCCGGTCCGAGCATTTCACTCCTGGTATAGTGCAGAATGTACAAAACTAGAGTTCCAAGTCTTGACTTCAACATTGCCTCAACTTTCTAAGAGAAAGGAAGGTTTCAACAAAATATCCTGCGACTTGAAATCTTTATTTCTATGTCTCATAAGATCTTGGAACTTCAAAAGCTCCAAATGTTTGGATGTATTCGTGATTTTCCTTTTGTTTTTGATGTGTCATAGGTTATATATTGTTAAAGTGGTTTTAATTGTACCCATTCTGGAATCACTGTTGATGGGTAGTTCTCTAAATCATTTACATAAACAAATAAATTTGACCAACAAGGGACTTTTCATTCAATCAATATTTATTGCTGTCACTGTAATGCTAAATTTAGAATGCTGAATTCTTTAACATCCCATTCCTATTTTAGTTGTAACAGAACTGCTGAACTTGATTCTGAATCATGTCAGGGGTGAAATCTGTCCAGTTCAGACCTGTTCAGGAGAACCAGTAGCGGACATTTGGCCTGAGTCACCGAACCGGTAACGACCGCTGGCGCGTCGGAGGGAGGTGCATGTAAGATTCATTAAGAAAGCAATAAAAACAGAGATATTACAGTTAGCAAGAAACAACCCAATAAAATATAAAGGCAGAGAGATAGTGATATTGAAACAAATATCTAGAAGAGTTAGAGATCTGAGAAAAGAGTACCAGTTCTTGAGAAACAACGCCGCAGCCAAGCCCCCTTCCGCCAGAGCACCAGACTCCACAGGCCAAATTCCCTGAGTTGTGCTGGTGGTCGGCCAGGCCGATCTTCAAAGAGAGCAGGCAGGTGGATGGGTGAGAATCCAGTGGGCTGCGTCAGAGCCCGAAGCCCTGTGAAGCCAGCACGGGAGGTATGTGGGCCTGGATGGAAGGTAGCTTTTTCTGTAGCATCTCCCTCCCCTTTTTGGATCACCCTGCAGGGTAGGGGGTCTGCCTTTGCAGAAATGGGGCAGGTGGCTTGTATGGAGGATTGACAGCGGGGAATGCGCAGCCCTCCGGGATGGAAAGCGGGGCAAAAGAAGGCTCCGAGTTTCGCTTGGGCAGTCAAGCCAGATGGTAGAGGGAAACTCAAAGCATTGGGGGCTTCAGAAGGGCAGAATGTGCTTCAGCATGTGCAGCTCCTGACTCTAACAGTGAGTGACATGAATGATGTCAAGCTGGCCACGCCCACCCGGTCACATGCCCACCAAGCCACGTCCACCAAGCCACACCCACAGAACCACTAGGGAGAATTTTTGGATTTCACCACTCAGTCATGGGTCTCCTTGGGATTATCGCCCAACATCTTCCAAGAGAGCCATTGAAGTGGAATTTCAATATGGCAGAATGGGAAAATCGTTAAATATGTGTCAAGAAGAATCTTTCTAGTGCAGCTTTATTTTCATTTGGTTTTATTCATAATCCCAATCTCTTCCCATTATCTCTTTGCTTACTATTCATTTTAAGAAAGGGCAGAACACATTTCAAGGGAGAGAGACAAAGGCTTTCAATCTAATATCCTGTGCATTTACTTTTCTACTTATAAAGTTCCAGATGAATAATAAATTTAGCAAACAACAAATAGATAACAACAGATAGAAGAGTAAGATATATAATAGGGATACAGGAGTAGAATTTTAGTTTGGATACAAATGGCTGAGCTGTACTGAAATTAACATTGGAACACACAGAATTCAGTGAGTCCCTTAAGCATATAAGAAATCAGAGCTTTACTTGAAATTTTAAAAAATAACAAAGCTCCAGCTGAAGATGAGTTCAGTAGAAAATGTGATTAGAAATATGTGTATTCTTAGTCCCCAGGTGCTGTTTTTGTTCAGTGGCATTTTGTCTAAGGAAGGAATCTCAGCATCATTAAAATTTAAAACCTCACTTATTTCAGTATTAGAAAATGAAATAATAGATTGTATACTTTTCCCCCCTAAATGACTTAGCAATAGGGCACCACATTATTCCGCCATGGTTTAATGAATAACATTTGGTCCAAATTATATGGGTTTTGAGATCTGTTTAGATCAAATGACATTCATTAAACCATGGCAAATCAGTGATTTTGTGAGAAAAGCTGTAACTATTACAAAAATTCAAAATTCCTAGAACTCTTATTTATTTATTGATTGATTGATTGATTGATTGATTTGATTTGATTTGATTTGATTTATATTGCTGTCTATTCGCACATGGCAACTCAAGGCAGCTTACAAGAATAAAAAAATCCTATAAAAACAATAAAACTAATAAAAGAGAGAATCATATATAATAAAATAAATCTCTTTGGATGCCATCGAAGTATCTGATAAAGTGGTCAAACAAATAAACAAGATGTGGGGAATAAATTTATTCATGCATTGCCTCAATTATGCTGGTGAGATTTTGTAAAAATAAAGGTTAATGGACTTCTAACCAATGCTAGAAAGGAAAACAATTTGGTTTTCTCCTACTTTTTCTTTTGCAATATATTTTATATAATATTTTCAAATTCACGATATTGACACTAAAGGTAGGTAGTAGAAAACTGCATTTTATACAAAAATTCTATTTGTTTTCATTTATGAAATCAGTTCATTCTTTCTACAACACCATCTAAGTAATAAAAGATTGTGGAAAACATGGGAGCTTGTGTAAACTTCGTTCTTTGTATAGGAGAAGTTAAGAATGAACTAAATAAATCTATCTATTTAATTAGCTAGTGGTCAAATTTACAAAAATATAAGCAAACACTTTTATTAATATTTTGTAACATGAATGAATAAAATAAATAAATAAATAAATAAATAAATAAATAAATAAATAAATAAATAAATAAAATAAAATAAAATAATAATAATAATAAAAAAAACTGAATGAATATTTTACCAGAATTGGTGTATTTTTTTCTAGGTACCTCTCATTCAGTGGTGAAATCCAATTTTTTTTACTACTGGTTCCGTGGCTTGTTGGGCATGGTGTGGCTTGGTAGGCGTGGCTTGGTGTGCATGGCAGGGGAAGGATACTGCAAAATCCCCATTCCCTCCCCACTCCTGGGGGAAGGAGATTGCAAAATCTCCACTCCCACCTCATTCTAGGGCCAGCCAGAGGTGATATTTGCCGGTTCTCCGAACTGCTCAAAATTTCTGCTACTAGTTCTCCAGAATCTGTCAGAACCTGCTGGATTTCACCCCTGCTCCCATTAATATCTCAGAAAGTGATATTATTAGTCAATGAACATTTAATAAACACATAAAATAAATTTCATGGTCATGGACTTTTTAGATCCCAACAAAATATGCTTAAATAAGGCACTGGCCAAAGACAAACAAAACTAGTTGACTGATTACAAGCCAATAAGTTTGAGATAACTCAATATAGCTAGATCTTCTAGATCTAGACAATATAGCTAGATCTTCCCCATAATGATCTATCCCTTGTGTGTCAAACTTGAGGGGTCATGTTCAGGGGTGGGATTCAGCCGGTTCTGACCAGTTCAGGCATACCGGTAGCTCCGATGATCAGCTGAGAGCGAACCGTTTCGCTCCGAGGATCAGATGAGCCCACCCACCCATCCCTGCACTATAACCTACTTAAATTTCTTTTTTAAAAGCCCAGCTGATAGGCGCTGCAGAGTGGGTTGCCACCCGTCAGCTGTTTTACTCACTCTGGATTCAGTAGAAGGCTACTTTCAATCCTAACGAGCATACACGGAAGTGCAAGCTTGGCGGCGTGAAGCAAACCGGTTGTTACAACCGGTGAATCCCACCACTGGTCATGTTGCCGTCACGTGATGTATCATGATGTTTTCCCCCTTTGCGGAGCTGGGGTGGGTGTAGCCTGTGCAGGACACAGCCGGCCCATGGACCACCAGTTTGGCACCCCTGAATTTTATCCCTAACCTTGGGAACAAAACTGCCCATCTGTTAGGCAACAATTGGTAGATATATAAGCCTCCTATATAAAAGATGAACCAGTTGCTATTCAGACTCAGGGGTAGAATCTGTCTCTATGCTATAAAAATGCCTGTAGTACACCCAATGGTGATCAGGTTTAATGCTTGTTAATAACTGTAATTGCAATTGTGACCAGGAGGCTTTTATTCTTCTCTGGGGTGGCTACTCTTCAGAAACCTCTAAATTCTTATTAACACCTACAGCTGTTAGAATCTATCCGGTTCTTCCCTCATGCTATTAATTGTTAGCTCCAAATAGTTTTAGGATTTTAACAGAAAAACAGAGTTGGAAGGGACTTTGGAGGCCTTCTAGTCCAATTCCCTGCTCAAAAAGGAGACCTTCTTGTAATTTGAAAATCAAACCTTTTACTGTATGCTGATCTTTTTGTTGCGTTGGATCATGGACTGTAAATAATTTTGGCTGGTCATACATATGGTTCAATAAGCTGATGAGCAAATGATAAAGAAAAAATTATTATTTTGCTTGGAGGCAACGTTCAGTTCTTTTAAACATTTGGAACATAATTTTTCAACAATTCAGAGATAATTCAATTATTTTAAATATTATCAGCCTTAGACTATATGTAGCTCCTTGATCAATGTTTGAATGTATATATGTATGTGTCTGTCTGTCTGTCTGTCTGTCCGTCCATCCATCCATCCATCCATCTATCTATCTATCTATCTATCTATCTATCTATCTATCTATCTATCTATCTATCTATCAATCATCTATCTATCTTCATCATCATTATCTATTTATCTATCTATTTATCTACCTATCACCTATCATCTATTTTATCATTATCTATCTATCTATCTATCTATCTATCTATCTATCTATCTATCTATCTATCTAGCATCTATCTATATCATCATTATCTCTCTCTCTCTCTATTTATCTATCTTTCTTCATCATCATTATCTATCTATCTATCTATCTATCTATCTATCTATCTATCTATCTATCTATCTATCTATCTATCTGCTTATAACTATGAAAAAAATGAAGATAATATGGGACTTTGGTGGCTCAACAGTCTAATGCAGTCTATTAACAGCAGCTGCTTGCAATTACTGCAGGTTCAAGTCCCACCAGGCCCAAGGTTGACTCAGCCTTCCATCCTTTATAAGGTAGGTAAAATGAGGACCCAGATTGTTGGGGGCAATAAGTTGACTTTGTATATAATATACAAATGGATGAAGACTATTGCTTGACATAGTGTAAGCCGCCCTGAGTCTTCGGAGAAGGGTGGGATATAAATGCAATAAATAAATAAATAAAATAAAATAAAATAAAAGAGTGTGACTATATGTGTTATTTAACTATTAAATGCTCAAAACATATTTCTTACACCAACCATTTTTTCCTATCAATTTATTGGAGTAAAAATGGAACTTCTAAGAATATGTTTATTGCTATACATTTTGGCTTTTATTAAAATCAATTTCACTGATTTTTTTTTTCATTTTTTCATTTTCATTCCTTAGAATTTATTTATTTATTTATTTATTTATTTGATTTTTATACCGCCCTTCTCCCGAAGGACTCAGGGCGGTGTACAGGCAAGATAAAACAATACAATATACAGATTAAAATACCATTTAAAAAACTTATTTAAATTAGCCTAAAATTAAAAAATTTCCATACTAAAAACCCCGTTTAAAAATTGATAAAAGATAAAATTCAATTTAAGACAGCCCCGCGCAAATAAAAAGATGCGTCTTCAGTTCGCGACGGAATGTCCGAAGGTCAGGTATTTGGCGTAAACCCGGGGGAAGTTCGTTCCAGAGTGTGGGAGCCCCCACAGAGAAGGACCTTCCCCTGGGGGCCGCCAGCCGACATTGCTTGGCGGACGGCACCCTGAGAAGTCCCTCTCTGTGAGAGCGTACGGGTCGGTGGGAGGCATGTGGTAACAGCAGGCGGTCCCGTAAGTAATTTTAATTGGAAACTTTCCCAACAGTTGCATCTCATTTTCCAGAGCCATAAGTCTCTGTTGTAGAAATCTCTGCAGCATCCATTGTTTAACAGATCTTTCTGAAAACAGAGGAATGATCTTGCCACCCCACCCACCGCCAAAAAAAAAAAATCCAATTCATCACTCATCAGTTTATTTATTTATTTTTATTTATTTATTTTTCGAATTTTTATACCGCCCTTCTCCAAAGACTCAGGGCGGTGCACAGCACAGATAAAACATGAATACCAAGACACTTAAAATCCAATATTAGCTAAAAATCTAATTCAATATGCTGAGTTATTAAAATAAATATGTAAAAATTCTAAAAGTTTCTAAAACCCCCACTAAAACCCTCAATAAAATCGTTAGGCCAGCCCTGCTTGGTGAAAAAAGAAAGTTTTGAGCTCGCGCTTAAAGGTCCGAAGATCAGGGAGAAGACGTAGCCCCACAAGTAGTTCATTCCAAAGGGCTGGAGCCCCCACAGAGAACGCTCTTCCCTGGGGGCCGCCAGCCGACAATGTCTGGCTGATGGCACCCTAAGGAGGCCCTCTCTGTGAGAGTGCACTGGACGATAGGAGGCTGTAGGTGGCAGCAGGCGGTCCTGTAAGTATCCCGGTCCCATGCCATGGAGCACTTTAAAGGTGATGACCAAAACCTTGAATCGCACCCGGAAGACCATAGGTAGCCAATGCAGCCTGCGCAGGAGAGGTGTTACATGGAAGCTGCGCAACGCTCCCTCTATCCCCCGTGCAGCCGCATTCTATACCAATTGGAGCCTCCTGGTCCTCTTCAAGGGGAGCTCCATGTAGAGAGCATTGCAGTAATCCAGGCGAGAGGTAACGAGGGCATGAGTGACTGTGCACAAAGAGTCCCGATCAAGGAAGGGGCGCAACTGGAGAATCAGGCGAACCTGATAAAAAGCTCCCCTGGTGACGGCCATCAAATGATCTTCTAGAGACAGCCATGCATCCAGGAGAACGCCAAGGTTGCGCACCAATTCCTTGGGGGCAAGCGATTCACTCCCCACAGTCAGCGATGGAATTAGCTGACTGTGCCAGGATGCTGGTATCCACAGCCACTCCGTCTTGGATGGGTTGAGTCGGAGTCTGTTCGTCCCCATCCAGACCTGAAGGCACCGGGTCATCACATCAACGGCTTCATTGGGGTGGTTCGGGGTGGAAATGTACAGCTGAGTATCATCAGCGTACAATTGACAACTCACCCCGAAACCACGGATGATCTCCCCCAGTGGCTTCATGTAGATGTTGAACAGGAGGGATGAGAGAATCGACCCCTGAGGCACCCCACAAGTGAGTTGCCTAGCGGTTGACCTCTGACCCCCCCCCAGTTCCATTAAAGGCCACCATAAACAGCTTTAATTGTGGTTATATGATTAAGTCCTTCAATAGTGGGATCTACTTACCTTTGCTACCGTTTCGGAACTGTGAACATGCACAATGTTTGTGTGCATGCACAGAACCTTCTGTGCATATGCAGAGTGTCCGTGATGATGTCCAGGCAGGTGGGTGGAGCCTCCTGCCACTACCGGTTTGCCTGAACCGGGGCGAACCAGTAGAAACCCACCACTGAACTCCTTGTCTCTTAAAATTACGTATCAAATAAATAGAAAAGAAATGCATAATCCCTGAATATCCAAAATAATTTCATCTATAGTAATTTAAACGTATGGCAGTGTTATCCTTTTTATGGCTTGTGTTGGTTGTGCTATATTCAGTTGACGGGTCTGTCCACAAGCTGTAAAAAAGATAACCCTACCATATTTCAAAAACATCTCAGAAAGTACCAACAGACTATTACAACCACATGGAATCAGCATAAGACAAACCAACTAAAGCTCCATAAAACATCCTAAATAAACCAAAAGACCCAGCAACCCCAGAAGAAAATGTTGTTGTTGTTGTTGTTGTTGTTATTGTTGTTGTTGTTGTTGTTAGTTGCAAAGTCACACAACTAACAACAACAAGCACAACCCCATGGACAACGTTCCTCCAGGCTTTCCTGTCCTCTACCATCCTATGGAGTCCTATTAAGTTCATGCCTACTGTTTCAGTGACTCCATCCAGCCACCTCATTCTCTGTCATCCCCTTCTTCTTTTGCCCTCAATCTTTCCCAGCATTAGGCTCTTCTCCAGTGAATCAAGTGAGAAAATGCTACATGCTAAAAAATAGTTCCAAAGCAACTGAGGGCTACTGGGATGTATTATAAAACAAGATCTCTCCTGCTTTATTTTATAATCTGTTCACAATTTGGGGGTTTGCTGATAGGCTATGAAGCAAAGCAAGTGTCATACCTCTTAATTGCAGAACATGATCAATGCACACATACATATATACAGACAGACAGACTTTCTAAATGAGTTTTAATATTAAACATTACACATTAAGGTTTAGCATCTTGGGAACTGAGAGAGCAACCCTTCGCCTCTTCTTTTTTAGGGAGTTCATTAAGATGGTGTCTCTGAATCTCATTCTTTGTCTCAGAATGTTTGCATAACAGATTTAAATGGGATCTCCTCTCTGCTGATTGTGTTTAAATATGCTCTCCTTTCTTTCTCGCCCTCAGCACAGTCTCACAATAGCAGAGTTTCTAGGGCGCTTTAACGGACAGCCCCCACCCACACTCCAGTTCAAGCAACTCAACACCAGCCTTCACAAACTGCTAAATCTAGCTGAGTCCAGCCATCTGTTGAAACCATCTGCACCACATCAGTGTTGCAATGGTAGTGGATGGTTTCCTGCCAGGCAGAGACATTGAGGAATGGGGAGGGCAACAAAAGTAATCAGAACATCATCATTTGGTGGCAAATCAAACAGAATCATTAGATGGAGGATAGAGAATGTTATTTCTGATGACTTGAAGATAGCTGAAGATTTTAACTCAGCAGTAAGAAAGTCACTTTGTCTTCTGACAGACAGCAATTCTGGCTATTCCCTCATTTCACGCTGCTATAAGCATTCCTGTTTCTCTCCTACAGAATTTTACTCAATCACCTGAAGATGCACACATGATCCACAGAAGGATATTTGAAAATAATGGTGTTTTCAAGTGCCAGGAAAATCAGGAGATCTAGGAAGTTCAAAGGGATATAAAGATTTATTGTAAGCTTACAGTAGTGGCCAAAATTGTGGAAACCTTTTGGGAAAAGTGTATTTCACCACTTTTTTTGGTGGGGGGGGGAGTAGTACCATAAAATTATATATCAATGGAAAGATATTTTAATCAGGAATGTAATGCAATAACTTTTATGAAGGATTTGCTATTAGAATAGCAGTTACAGTATAAAAAAGAAAAGTGAAACACGTAGAAAAAGTAAGATACACGTAGAAAAAAATGAGATATACAAAAATTATCACCATGTCAGTTAATAGTTGGGTAACCTTTAGCATGAATTACGGCCTTACAATGTCTTTCCATGGAGTAAACTAAGTCTTTTAGTTCTGCAGCTGTTTTAATGTGAAACCAAGATTGAATGATTGCTTCTATTGACTGGGTTTTATTGCTGAGTTGCTTCTGACTAACAAGTTTCTTCCATCGGCTCCATAGATTTTCAATTGGATTAAGGTCTGAGCTAAGCCCAGGCCATCCAGCAGTGGAATTTATTTATTTATTTATTTATTTATTTAAATTTTTATACCGCCCTTCTCCCGAAGGACTCAGGGCGGTGTACAGCCAAAAATAAAAACAGCAAGTATACAAAGTTAAAATATCAATTTAAAATACCTATTCCATAATGGCCAAATTAAAACCGTCAGATTGACCTAACCTAAAATACCCCATATAAAATTACAAAGGATTAAAACTTTAAAATTTAGAATTTAAAAAATCAGTCCAATCCCGCTTGAATAAATAAATGAGTTTTTAATTCCCGGCGAAAGGTCCGAAGGTCAGATATTTGGCGTAAACTGGGGGGAATATGATTATCTTGAAACTTCCCCCCAAAAAAGTGGTGTTATTAGCCATCAAACCTCAAAAATATACTTTCCCCAAAAAGTTTCCACAATTTTGGTCACTACTGTCAGCTCTCTATAAGAATCTGAACTACTAGTGATCAAAGCAAGTTGGCGGTAAATAAAGAATTCACAGTGGGCTGGACTCAGAAGGAACTCATGACTGATGATACATTTGACCCCTCTCAGGCTGATGCTCAGCCTGATCATCTCCTACAGGTATTAGTTTGGCCAATAAAAATTCTATTCTATAAAAAATTCTATTCTATTCTATTCTATTCTATTCTGTTCTATTCTATTCTATTCTATTCTAGTTTCTAAAGTGATGTATTATTGTTGTTGTCAGTCGTGCTTTGCTGCAATAAAGTAATTTGGCTTTGGGGGTGTATGTTCTTAAGCTTTTTTAGACTTTGGGATCAATGTGAGCTTTGAGTGAAGATCTAGAAAAAAATAACAAGAGTCATCACATAACGGGCCTCTGTGGCTCAGACTGGTAAGACAGTCTGTTATTAACAGCAGCTGCTTGCAATTAATGCAGGTTCAAGTCCCACCAGGCCCAAGGTTGACTCAGCCTTCCATCCTTTATAACAGTGGTTCCCAACCAGTGTGCCGCGGCACTAAGGGGTGCCGTGAGATCTTTTGAGGGTGCCGGGAACTTTTGAGCTACGGAGATTTTAAATATCTATTTCCTTATAAGGGTGCCGGGAACTTTTGAAAGGCTTTCCAAGGGTGCCTCAAACAAGAAAAGGTTGTGCCTCAAACAAGAAAAGGTTGGGAACCACTGCTTTATAAGGTAGGTAAAATGAGGACCCAGATTGTTGGGGGCAATAAGTTGACTTTGTATATAATATACAAATGGATGAAGAATATTGCTTGACATGGTGTAAGCTGCCCTGAGTCTTTGGAGAAGGGAGGGATATAAATGCAAAAAACAAAAAAATGATAGAAGAAGCAAAAAAACAAAAAAACAAAACCAGACTCCTAGCCAGATTCAATTGCTAAAATTACCCTTTTGCAGCCAAAACATGGGTGAAATGCTCCTGAATCAGACTGGATCATGTGATCCAGTGGTGATTGTGGCTGGTGGTTTGGCGATCCAGTAGCAATGGTGGAGCAAAACTCCGCCCACTCATCCTGGTGTCATTACTTCCTGGTTTTAACCAAGAAGTAATGTTTTTTTTTTTACCTTCTGCTAATGCGCAGAAGGTTTTGCGCATGCAGAGAAGGTCTGCGCGTGCCTTTCCGAAATGGTAAGGAAGGTAGGTAGATTTCACCCCTGAGCCAAAGCCATTACATCTTGGACACTTTACCAATAAATGTATATGCTAAAAAATTTGCTGCTCTTTCAGATGTATATTCTTTCCTCTCTTTTTTTTTTGTAGGTCCATTTAGCCCAAGCTGGAATGTAGTTGGAGATAAACAGAGACACGTGAAAAAATAATGGCCTGTGCATAAATAAAGCAGGAGAAGGAAGAGAATAAGGCAGCTATATCCAGTGAGAGTTCCAGTTTTAATAGTGGAGAATATATGTAATTCACAGTTTGAGCTGTAAACTTTTTGGTGTTCTCTGAACTTGGTGTTCTCTGAACCCTGCAGATGTTTCATTACCAGGTTAGGTAACATCATCAGTGTGTGGGAGAATGGAATTTTCTATTCCATTCTGGCATCTACAATGTTAGAGTAAGGACTGTACTAGCCACTATGTAGGATAGGTAAAATATGTAGATTTTATAAATTATATAAAATATGTAGATTATATAATAAATTATTATATATATATATAATATAAATATATATATATTTATATAAATTTATTAGATAAATATAATAAATTATATAATAAATTATATAAAATATGTAGATTGGCAAAATGTGTTCAAGAACATCAACCAGCTGTCAGTTCTTAATCTCTCAACACAAATTCAACTACAATTTCAACTGGGAAACCTGTGGGTATTCTAAACCCGGCCAAATTCAAAAAGTGCTTCGAAATTCCTGATGCATAGAGATAAACCTCATCTACATATCATTTAAAACAGGGGTCACCAACCTTTCCGACCTCAGGGACCACTAAATTCATAATTTTAAATCCCGTGGACCACTAATATGATCTGCCTAATGACCGGCTGGGTGGGCGTGGCTAGGTGGTCATATGACTGGGTGGGCATGGCCAACTCAATGTCACTCAAGTCAAGTGGCACTTTGCCAGCATCTACTCGCCCCTCACCTCCCAGCCACTCCTCGCCTCCCCGCCTGGGCTCCTTAGGACCCCAACAGGAAGCAGTTGCAGGAGCTAAGCAGCCACCATGAGAAAGAGTTGGAAAAGCAGCTGGCTCAGTTCAAATTGGATCTGACCGAGAGGGAGGCTCACTGAGGACTAGGAGCATAGGCTTTCCAAGCAGAGGGAAGACCTGCGGGAGTGCAAGACCAGGTACCGGCACCTGCAGGCTCAGCAGGCTGAAATGGTCAGCCAGTTCCAGGCCATGATGCAGTCCCACAGGAATAAGGTCCTCCGGCTCTTTGTCACCAGTGGCACTTCCCTCCAGCCTTCGACCAAAGGCCCCCTGCATCAGGAGACTGAAGCAGACCTCAAGTTGGAATATCTGTCCCCCTCCGACCGACACAAAAAGACCCCATAGGGGAAGACTCTCTGTAGCAACACAAACATTCATTGCACGTATCCGTCCCAGGGGCTATAGTTTGAGGACCCCTGATTTAGTGCAATATAAAAAATGCAAATAATTTTTCTGCAGACCACCAAAATTTTCTCGCGGACCACAAGTGGTGCATGGACCCCCAGTTGGTGACTGCTGATTTAAAAGATACAAACAAAAGACAAGAAGGAAAACTAACAGATCAGAGAAGAATTCCTAAATAAGCAGGAAACAGCATTAGATAACAACCAATAAACAACAATCAAGGAGCTGAAGAAGCTTCTTGGATGAGGAGTGAAATGTTTTCAAAGAAAAAAGCAAGAAAGTCCAGTTGTCTTTTGGAAAAAAAGCACCTTTGAGACAACCATGACCTGGATGTCTGAGAATCTCCACAGACAATAAGCAAGGAAACACTAAGGAAGGAGCCACACCCCAACCAAAACTGTCAGGTCAAGCTGCTATATGTAAAGAATCAACAAACTCGGTGTCCTGTGGACTTGCATGACATAACACTGCCAGATAATGAAATTATTATTATTATTATTTATTCGATTTTTATACCGCCCTTCTCCCGAAGGACTCAGGGCGGTGTACAGCCAAAAGTAAAAACAGGCAATACAATATACAATTAAAATACAAATTAAAAAACTTATTTTATAATTGGCCTAAAAAACTTTAAAATATATAAAACTAAAACCCCTTAAAATTAATAATAGAAAATTTAAAATCAATAAAATTTAAGCCAGCCCCGCGCGAATGAAAAGATGTGTCTTCAGTTCGCGGCGGAAGGTCTGAAGGTCAGGTATTTGGCGTAAACTCGGGGGAAGCTCGTTCCAGAGTGTGGGAGCCCCCACAGAGAAGGACCTTCCCCTGGGGGCCGCCAGCCAACATTGCTTGGTGGACGGCACCCTGAGAAGTCCCTCTCTGTGAGAGCGTACGGGTCGGTGGGAGGCATGCGGTAACAGCAGGCGGTCCCGTAAGTACCCAGGCCCTAAGCCAGAAATGTTGGCAGAAAAAAATAACCAGTCTTAGAAGACAGCAAGAATCTAAGAGATTTCCAGTTTGAGGAGAGGAGAGAAAGATATGGGAATACCAACAATAATGAGTATCTATGGAGATTCTCAGTCATCCAGGTCACGGTTGTCCCCAAAGTGCTTTTTCAAGAGGCAACGGGACTTTCTGCTTTTTCTTTCAAGATGTTTCACTTCTCATTCAAGCAGCTTCTTCAGCTCTGAGCTGAAGAAGCTTCTTGGATGAAAAGCAAGGACAACAATAATGAGCAGAATCTAAAAAAACCCTGTTTCTTATGTTATCTGACAAGGGCTGCAATTGAGAAAATATCTCATATGAGAAGAGATTTTTAAGAAGTGATTTTCAGTTCAACTAATTTGATGCAGGGTAAAAAGAAGTATTTTAATGTCCTACTTAAAATTGGAGGTCAACTGCATACAAATAACTACAAATAGAGTGATGGATTAGACCATCAATTTGCATCATTTTCTCTTGAATTCACCCATAAACCCTTTCCATTATATTTTTAAATTGATCTGCATTTTTTAAAGTACCCATATTAAACTCAGAATTTTATGATTGCTTACTTACACCTTTTTACATGCATTTTCCCCTCAAATATGGTTTTCTAAGTGATATTTTTTTCCTAAGTCAAGAACTACCTCAGATTTTCAGGGCATATAAAAGCAAGCTACAATCTAATCTAATGGGAACTGGCAAATACCAAATCCTTCAATCATCTCTAATTGGAGTGGATATGGCCATTTATGTTCTTAGCAGCAGAGTTCTGAGGATATTTTTAAAACTGACAGGTATAAATGTTTATTTGCAAATAGTGTGGCTGAAATTGTTTGGATATTGTCAAATAAACATGACTGAAGGTGCTGGTATTCTATTGGCGTGGCACCAATCTGAAGGTAAAGGTTCTCATCGCACATATGTGCTAGTTGTTCCCAACTCTAGGGGGTGGTGCTCATCTCCGTTTCAAAGCATTGTCCGAAGACGTCTCCATGGTCATGTGGCCGGCATGACTAAACGACAAAGGTGAACGGAATGCTGTTACCTTCCCAACAAAGGTGGTCCCTTTTTCAACTTTCATTTTTTACCTGCTTTCAAACTGCTAGGTTGGGCAGAAGCTGGGATAAGTAATGGGTGCTCACCCCATTACGCAGCACTAGGGATTCGAATCGCTGAACTGCTGACCTTTCGATTGACAAGCTCAGCATCTTAGCCACTGAGCCACCGCGTACCCAATCTACAGGGGCCCAATTTATGAGCAAAGTCACAAGCTATGAACTTAAGCCGGATACTTAACAATACACTCTTTTAGCCCATTTCTGCTGCAAACAACTTGCACTTAATTACAGCAAGCATTGGAGTGCGTAGTTTTCCAATTAATGTAACACAGCTCTCAGCTGTTTAAAATAATCATACTTACCTATGGAGAGAGAGAGAACTTTAAATATTTTACTGTATGCTTATCTCTGTATTTTGAGAAGGATTTAAATCAATGGGACATATTAATGCAGCAGTGGTGGGATTCAAATTTGTTTACTACCAGTTCTCTGGGCATGGCTTGGTGGGTGTGGCATGGCTTGGTGGCCGTGACAGGGGAAGGATACTGTAAAATCTCCATTCCCTCCCCACTCTAGGTGACGGATACTGCAAAATCCCCATTTCCTCCCGATCAGCTGGGACTCGGGTGGCAGAGAATAGATGGGGGCAGGGCCAGTCAGAAGTGGTATTTACCGGTTCTCTGAACTACTCAAAATTTCCCCTACCGGTTCTCCAGAACTGGTCAGAATCTGCTGAAACCCACTTCTGTAATGCAGGAATCAAACAAAACCTCAGACAATATCAAAGTGATATGGGTATATTTGCCCTTCTCTAAAAAGGTTTTTCAAGTGCAGTGTGGGGATACATATTCTGGCACAAATCTACCTTGTGGATTCCAGCCATTCAGCATTAGTTCTAGGGTTAGTGGCAGATGTGCTAGGGAGGCATAATATAGGAGGTCCTGTAGATGAGAACATGACAGTTAGATTGGACGTAGTGCATTGGCTGGAAACTGGGAGATGTGAGTTCTAGCCCTGCCTTGGCCATGAAGCTAACTGGGTGGTCTCTCATTCAGCCTTAAGAAGGAGATAATGGCAAAACATTTCTGAAAAACCTTACTAAGGAAGCTTTAGGGGCTTGTCTAGATAGTCTGTGAGAATTGGACACAAATGAATGGGGGGGGAAAAAAGAGAGAACTTCTGTTTGCTTGTTTGTTTATCACATTTATGTACCACCATTTCCCTCAAAGTAGTTGCCATATTAACACTGATCTGAATTTAAGAAATTGAGATTCAAATCCCCATTTGACAACAGATCTCATAGGTGACTATGTCTAGTTCCCTGTTTCCAGCTAACTAACTCTATTTCACTGGGTTATTTTATGATTAAATTAGGAGGGGACTTTACCTCTTCTCTCCCCTCCCCTCCCCTCCCCTCCTCTCCCTCTTTCCTTTTCATAGATGGTCTAAATGAGAAAGAAAGAAAGAAAGAAAGAAAGAAAGAAAGAAAGAAAGAAAGAAAGAAAGAAAGAAAGAAAGAAAGAAAGAAAGTGTTAAGTCTTCGGGGCTACGACCCCACCTACAGCCTTGCCAGCCGCCGGGCGATCCTGATTGGCTAAGACGCTAGCTATTGAAAAGCGGGAAACCTGAAGTCCCGTCATTGGTTCAGCTGTCTGACAGCTCCGTATTCAAGCAGCAACTTGTTGCTGTTGCCTTCACAGACGTTTAGCTTATTAGCTGTTTACTCTGTTAGCATTAAAGGTTGTTATTATTACTTGCAACCAGAGGTGGGTTTCAGCAGGTTCTGACCAGTTTTGGAGAACCGGTAGTAGAAATTTTGAGTAGTTAGGAGAACCGGTAGTAAAGATTCTGACTGGTCCCGCCCCCATCTATTCTCTGCCTCCCAAGTCCCAGCTGATTGGGAGGAAATGGGGATGTTGCTATAACCTTCCCCTGCCATGCCCACCAAGCCATGCCATGCCCACCAAGCCACACCCACTACTGTTTGCAACCTGTCTTGCCTCAGTTTTAACCAGCCAAATTCTCCATATAGAGAAGAAAGAAAGAAAGAGAGAGAGAGAGAGAGAGAGAGAGAGAGAGAGAGAGAGAGAGAGAGAGAAAGAAAGAAAGAAAGAAAGAAAGAAAGAAAGAAAGAAAGAAAGAAAGAAAGAAAGAAAGAAAGAATCTGGAGCTCCCTTGCAGCCTAGAGAGGAAGACAATAGAAAGGAATCTAAAATACTTCAGGCTCGTAGGCCTTGTACTTAAATGTTGAAATATGACTCCTAGTGTGCACTGATAGTCTTTAATGATCATGTTCTCATGGTCTTATTCCACCGATCATTTACTGAAGGCTAAGTTCAATTATGTATATTTTCTGGCTGGGGATAGATTACTAGAACCCTTCTTACCATCTGAAAGTAACCCCATCAATCATGAGTATGTGTTCAATCTCTGCCTGCAGTGGTATTCTTACTGACTCCAGTCCCTACTGGAAAGCCATTTATCAAAGTGAAAACACACTCTTTCAGAAAAGAAGGTATGCAGGCTTACTAAACAGTGGAGCACCCAGGAGAAAGTAAAGAGTAATTATTTATATGTGAACTATCACATCACATAATTAAATTTTGGAGAACTGTTTTCACATTAATATTCAACAATGAATGAGGTCTTTCATTACTCAGGGAAATTGCAGGTCAGGTTAATCACTAATCATGAATGCATTGGAAATGAAGTTGATAATGCAGCTTTGCTTGTTGCGTGGCTTAATTTGATACTTTTAAATTCCCCACACTTAGCCATTGCTTTCTAATTTCTCAAAACACTTAGGGCCGTGATTCTTACTAAAAAAGCAATTTAAATATAATGGGTACATATTTGTGTATAATGCAAATTTGCTTTAAAGGGATTGGAAAAGGAAAACACTTCCATTAGTTCAAATTTGTCTGACAAAAGCGGCATTAATCCCACTGAGCTTCTGAAGAAGACACTTGCCGGTTTTACAGGATTCTTTTTCTTGAATTGAAGAGGTAAATCTAGGAAAGGAAAAAAAATCAGAAGCTGCTTGTTACCAACCTCAGAGTAGGATTTGGTGAGATTTAGTTGATTCCCTTCCCTAAATGTTAATTCTTGCTGTCTCTAAGCAATCCAAATTCACAACTGGAACATAAAAAAATAAGTAGGAGTCACCTAGTTTATTGATTTTGTACCATCAAGTCCTTGCCAACTCTTAGCAACTACCTAGTTACTAGACTACAGAATAACAGAGTTGGTAGGTACCTTGGATGTCTTCTAGTCCAATCCACTGCCCAAGCAGGAGACCTTATACCGATGATGGCGAACCTATGGCATGCAGTGCCCTCTCTGTGGGCACGCAATCCATCATCCCAGTTCAGCTCTACCATGCATGCATGCGCGCCTCCCACCAGCCGGGTCGCCGGGTCTCTGCCGTGCATGTGGGGGGACATATGCGCATGCGCAGAGAGTGCATGTGTGTATGGGTGGACAGCACACACACATGCATGGGAGGCAGGGGCATGAGGGGAGCCATGCATGTGTGGGGGGATGCGCATGCGTGGGGAAGGGCGCATGCACAGGGTCTGCCCATACATTGCATCTTGAGGGTTTGGGCACTCATGCGTGCATTCAAGCGCACACACACGTGCTTTGGGCACTCAGTCTGGACAAGGTTAGCCATCACTGCCCTATACCATTCTGGACAAATGACTATCTAATCTCTTAAAAATCTCCAGTGTTGGAGGTTTCCAGTGAACTTCTGAATGCAAACCATTCCACTGATGAATTGCTCTCACCATCACAAAATTGCTCCTTGGTTCTAGGTTGGATCTCTCTTTGATAAGTTTTCATCTGCTACTTCTTGCCTTGCCCTCAGGTGCTTTAGAGAACAGATGTCCCCTTCTTCTTTGTGGTAGCCTCTCAAAATTAGAAGACTGCTATCATGTCACTCCTAGATAGATTTTCCTCATGATGAATCTGTTCCTAACCTGATTGAAAAAAGATATTGAGACCCTGGTGTTGTGAACCACCAGCAGACTGCGGAGCTGGCAACGAAGTCGGACAGTGAGGAGGCTGGAGTGGACAATGGGTCAGTCCTGGAGTCAAGGGAAGACCTGGACAAGGGCTCCATTTCAGAGGCAGAGATGGGGCCAGGGCCATCTGGGAGTGATGTGTGGATTCCGGAGCCTCCAGAGGTGGACAGAAAAGAGGCAGAGGAACAGAATGAGCCTGTTCCTGGTGCATGCATGTGAAGAGCTGCCAGAAGGCAAAAGCAGCTAAAGCAAAAAGGACGACTCGGGAGTAAGGCCAGGAGATGATTGGCCCCTCCCATAAGGCTTAAAGGAGCAGCAACGGCTCTTGAGTTATTTGTAGGAAAGCAACGTTGCTACAATTGTTTCTTGTCGGCATCTCCTGTTTCTGAACTTCGTGGGGTTCTTGCCAAGAAAAGCCTTTGGCAGGGTGCCAAAGAAGACAAAGGTTTGTGATAATGCCAAATGAATTTTTCTGAAGGACTTTATTTTGGACTTAATTTGGACTAAGCTGAGAATGAAGTAATTTTCAGCTGTTCTAATAAAATATGTTTGTTTAGGAATGACTGTGTCTGGTAATAACTACTTGGGCCTAGGTCACAACAACATCTGGAGAGAATGCAGAGAAGAGCAACAAATATGGTTAGGTGGCTGAAGGCTAAAGCATAGGAAGAATGGTTGCATGAATTAGGTATGTCTAGTCTAGTGAAAAGAAATATAGGTAGCATTGATAGCATGTTCCAATATTTGAGAGGCTGACTATTTTCCAAACCACCATAAAGCAAGACAAGAAGCAATGGGTGGAAAATGAACAAAGAGACAAGCAACCTAGAATCAAGGAGAAATTTCCTGACAGCAAGAAAAATTAATCAGTGGAATAGCCTACCTTCAGAAGTTGGGCGCTCCAACATTGGAGATTTTTAAGAGATAGGACAGTCATTTGTCCAGAATGGTATAGGGTCTCCTACTTGGGCAGTGGGTTGGATTAGAAGACCTCCAAGGTCCCTTCCAACTCTGTTATTCTGTATTCTGCATTCTGACATTTCAGGTATTCCAATAGTATACTGCGATAACTGAATCAATCCACCTTGCTGGTGGTTATCTTCTCTTTCTTTCTATCTTTGCCAGCATTAGAGCTTTTTCCAGAGAGCTAAGTTTTCACATAATATGTCAAAAGTAGAATAATTTGAGCCTGATCATTTGTGTTTGAGTGAGAATTCTGTGATGATTTATTTGTCTTCTTGGTTGTCCAAAATATTCTCAGGAGTCTTTTCTAATGCCAAAATTCAAAAAAATCAATACTCTTCCAACCCTGCTTCTTCAAAGTCCAAGTTTCATTTCCATAGAATGTCACAAAGAATACAGAGGATTGCCATATTCTTCTTTGTAAGTGTAAGGTTACATCTGTGATGTAAGCACATCACAGGGTCTAAAATATTTTTCTCAAGGCATCTATGCTTACTTTATCAAGTGCTAATCATGTATCCTGACTGCTTGTTCCTTTACTGACCAATGGTTAAAGGCAGAAAATATCTTCCAATTCAGTGTTTAGAATTGTAACACTTGTTGCCATTAGTTGGTCTTGAGCCGTGGTGGCGCAGTGGTTAGATGTAGTATCGCAAACTAATTCTGGCCACTGCCAGTTCAATCCTGACTGGTTCAAGGTCATACTTCTATCTTTCGGAGGCCAGTAAAATGAAGACTCAACTTTTGGGTGGCAATATGCTGACTCTGTAAATCTCTTAGAGCAGCAGTCACCATTGTCTGTGGACCATTGGTGGTCTATGAGAAAATTTTGGTGGTCTGCAGAAAAATTATTTGCATTTTTTTTATATTGCAGTAAATCAGGGGTCCTCAAACTAAGGCCCCTGGGACGGATACGTGCAATGAACGTTTGTGTTGCTGCAGAGAGTCTCCCCCTTTAGGGTCTTTTTGGGTGGATTGGAGGGGGGCAGAAATTCTGACTTGGGGTCTGCTTCAGCAACCTGGATCACAACAGTTTTGACACTAAAGGGGCTTTGCTAGTTGTGCCATGATCTTTGCGACTTGTGGGTTTTTGGGAGTGGATTTGCCCTGAGGTGACCACTCACTCTAGTAAACCAAGGAAATCTTCTAAACAGAGTAGCAATCGGTATTCATTCAACTAAGCATGCCCTAAATGGGTTGCTTGTTGTCTGTTGTAGTGCTTAACAAACAGGAAAGAGAATTTAGAATGGATTATGCTGCAAAAGAAGATTCGCATCAGTTTGGAAAATTCCAAATTACAATCACACTTAAATAATAAGATGTTATTGATTGATTCTTTGCCTAATCCTCAAGGGGAGAAGATATACCATATTTTTTGGAGTATAAGATGCATTCCCCCCCCCAATAAAAGACGGTGAAAATTTGGGTGCATCTTATACACCGAATCTAGCCTCACCCACCTGCCATCCCCCTGGAAAATGGGGTGCGCGGAGGTGGCAATAGGCTATAGAAATCCCTGCAGCCTGAAACAGCTAATCTTCGGGAGGCCGATCCAACCGACAATCAGCTGCTTGTGCTAATCAGGCTGTGCTGAAGCTGAAATTGAAATGGGCTGTTTGCTGCAAGGAGGCAAATTGCTGGGAGGCAGAGGCAGATTTTTTTTTCTTGTGCTAATCATGCTGTGCTGAAAATGAAACTGAAACGGAAAAAGGCTATTTGTTGAAAGGAGGCAAGTTGCTGGGAGGCAAAGGCAGATGTTTTTTCTTGTTTCCTCCCCCAAAAGGTAGGTGCATCTTATAGTCCGGAGCTTCTTAAATGCCGAAAAAAATGGTATTTCCTCGTAAAGGGAGTTGCTTGGGCCTGCAACATCACTCTGGACTTACCCATTGGTTGATATTATTGAATATTATTTTCATGATTGGGCAGTTTTGAACTGTCAATAATTTTATGTAGCTTGCTTGGTACACTACTTGGAAGTCTCTCTCTCTCTTGGAATGTATATGGATTAAGTACATAAATAATAAACATAAATATATGTTTCTGATAGATTTCAAATGTTCTAAATCTCCTGACTTTGGTTCTGGAGATTCATAATTCTCTAACGGGGGAGAAAAATGTATATCTATTAATCAGAGGATGTAGAAAATGGACTTGTCCCTTGGTGCAGCACTTTGATACCCTCAAAATAAAAATAAAAATCCTGTCTCATAGGCTTTAATCTCACCAACAGAATAAATATTAGGCCTTTGTGGGTGAGTTACACCTACTCTAAGAAAGATCCAGGGGTGAAATCCAGCAGGTTCTGACAGGTTCTGGAGAACCGGTAGCAGAAATTATTAGTAGTCCGGAGAACGGGCAAATACCACCTCTGGCTGGCCCCAGAGTGGGGTGGGAATGGAGATTTTGCAATATCCTTTCCCCAGGAGTGGGAAAGTAATGGGGATTTTGCAGTATCCTTCCCCTGCCACGCCCCCCAAGCCACATCCACCAAGCCATGCCCACAAGCCACACCACACCCACCAAGCCATGCCCACAGAAACAATAATTTAAAAAAATGGATTTCACTACTGGAAAGAGCTTTATGTCCTACAAGAGACTTCAAAGAAGCAATGTGATTTGCCTTGATCAAGTGTTTCGATTTGCTGTGAAACTTCCTCCAAATATCTCTTATAACTCAGTTCCTCTCTTTGAGTTTCAGGAGCAACCTAGAAAAGAATTTTGTGAAGGTTCTGCACATATGATATGCAGTCACCTTTTCTTTTCTTTTTTTTTTTTTCATTTGTTTTTTTATTACTTTTTTTACAACAAACAAACAAAAAAAATACATTATTACACCCTTGTGCTATACATAAAAGGAAGATTTGGGTCTTCGGATATATCCTCATGATTGCCAAAATCCACGTTCTCGAGGTACAGGTACTGAAGCGTCCAATGTTCCAAGCGCAAAGTCCACAAATGGTTTCCAAGTCTTCCAGAAAATATCTTCTTTATACACACCACTTCTAATTTTAATATCACATGTCATTTTATCATTTAAAGCTAATTTCCACATTTCAGAATTCCACTCTTCTATTCTAAAAATCACATCTAGTTTCCAATATCTAGCTATTATAATTCTTCCTATTATAATCATAATTCTTATCAATTCTCTTTCATATTTTGTTAATTCTATTTCCTTAATTACCAACAATAATATAGTTTCCACTCTCAATGTTATTACTTTCCCCATCATTTCAAATATCATTTTCTCCAATTGTTGCCAAAACTTTTTAACCTTATCACAATTATACCACATATGTTCATAAGTCCCCAATTCCATCTCACATCTCCAACATTTTTTACTAGTTTTTTTATCCATTTGTGACAATCTTACTGGAGTCAAATACCATTTCCAAACAACTTTATAATTGTGCTCTTTAATCCTTATAGATAAAGTTCTCATAATTCTACTCTTCCAATTCACATTCCAATCTGATTCTGGTATTTCAATATTAAGATCTTTTTCCCAATTTGTCCTCATCACTCTTTGTAATTTTTCATCAGAATTTATAATCTTATAAACCCTACTAACGAGTCCCTTTAGCCCAATTTCATCTTTCATAATCCGAGATACTAAATATTCAAATTCAGTTTCACATCTATTTATTGAATAATTTTCCTTTAGTTTTTTTGTCCATTTTTCTATCTGTATTTTTTCAAACCAACTTAACCCTAATTTTTCAATAATTTCTTTATTCCTCCTTTCATTTCCCATAACTTTTATCCAATCTCTAATAATTTCTATATTTTCCTCTTTAATCACTTCATTACGTTTTATATTATTTTTAATTGGCCAAATTCCAGTTGTCTCCCCCAAAAAGATTATATCCGGAATTAAAATTTTAACAAATTTGTTCCACATTTTACTTAATCCTTTAACCAATAACTTCTACTTACACATTTTAAATTTGCTTTATCTAAAACCACCTTGATCCAAATTTCTATATCCCTTAACTCTAAATCTCTCCAATAATTATCTTCACCTTTAAGTATTTTTACCACTATCCGGATACCATACGCACAGTAATAATTAAATAATTTGGGGATTCCTAATCCACCTTCCTTTTGATTTTGATACCACATTTTCTTCACTAATCTGGGTCTTTTGCCACCATTGCAAAATTTATCCAGTTTTTTCTGATATCCTTCAATATCTTTCTCTGTCAAATTTAGTGGTAGCATCTCGAATAAAAAGTTGAACTTGGGCAGCAACATCATCTTACACATTGCAATTCTACCAAACCAAGACAACTTTAAAATTTTATATTTATCTATCTTCTTCTCAATTTCGTTAATCACCACATCATAATTAAGTTTTTTCAATTCTTTAACCTTAAGTGAAAGCACTATACCCAAATATTTCAATGTGTTTTAATCCTTATCCCAAATTGCTCTTGCATATTCTCAGACTCATTACCATTACTATCCATCAATAATTCTGACTTTGACCAATTTACTTTCAATCCTGTCATTTCTTCAAATTCTATCAAATGCTTATATATCTTTTCAAATCTTTCTACATTTTTCAAAATAATTAAAGTATCATCCATACAAATTTATCTTATACCCTTATATCCTTCTAATTCTTCATCTTTTCTATCATTTTGTCAATATTTCCATAGCCAATAAAAATAATGTTGGGGACAGGGACATCCTTGTCTCGTACCAGCTTCTAATTTTATCTCTTCAGTTAATATTCCATTCACCTTCACTCTTGCACTGCTCTTTTGGTACAATTTTGAAATAACATGTATAAACTTATTACCAAAGCCTAAAGCCTCCACAATTACTTTAATTGTTTCCCATTGTACAGAATCAAAAGCTTTAAAAATATCCAATGATACTATACCAATTTTATCACCATTATATTCAGCTACATCTATAATATTTAATACTCTTCTAACAATATCACTCATGTATCTACCCTTCACAAAGCCTACTTGATTATAACTTATATATCTATCTATAAATCTATTTAATCTATTACTTATAATAGCAGTAAATATCTTTGCATCCTGATTAATTAAAGAAATGGGCCGATAGGACTCAATCCTTTCTAAATCCTTATCTGGTTTAGGAATTAAGGATATCACCGTTCTGTTCCATGACAAAGGTACTTCCCCACCATGTAATATTCCATTAAATAATTTTTGCAATCTTGGTATTATTAATTCTTTAAATTCTTTATAAAACTCAACAGGTAATCCATCCTCACCTGGAGCTTTCCCTAATTTTAATTTTTGTATTATTCCATTAATCTCATCTTGTGTTATATCTTCTTCCATCAATTCCTTATATGTTTGATCAATTTTCACCACATACTTTTCTAAATAGCTTTGCAATTTTCCCCGATTAATTGGTTTCTTTGAATATAGATTCTGAAAAAAATTTCTAACCACTTCACATTTCTCTAATTTTTTATAACATCTTATACCTCTATCATCTATCAAAACTCCAATTTCTCTCTTCTCTCTTTTATCTTTCGCCATCTTTGCCAATAATTTAGAATTTCTATTACTAAATTCAAAAAAATTCCTATTTAAAAATCTCAAATTTCTTTTTACTAACTCTGTATCTTCTTCTATCATTTTATTTCTTAACATATTAAGCTCCTGAAGAATTTTTTTTTCTTTAGTAACAAAAATTGATTTTCCAATTCTTTAATCTGATTTTTATCTCTTTCCATTTTAATTTTATAATTTTTATATTTCCTACTTGATAATTTAATACTCTCCCCTCTAAACACCGATTTCATCGCATCCCAAACAATTTCAAATTTAACCTCCCCATTATCATTTAATCTCCAACTTTCCTCCAGTTTTTTAAGTATCCATTTTTTGTCCTTTTCATTTTTATACAATTTCTCGTCATATCTCCAATAGCTTCTTTTTTTCTCAAAATTAAAATCTAAGTCCACCATAACTTCTGCATGATCAGAATCTTTAAAAATTCCCACATCTACCTTATCCACATTATTCAACAAATCTTTAGAAAGAAAAATATAATCAATTCTAGAATATGTATTATATATCTTAGGAAAAAAAGTGTATACTCTCTCAATTCCTTTAACCTCTCTCCACACATCAACCACGCCATTTCGAAGCATCCACATATTTAAAATCCCCATTTTATTTGCTCCTCCACAGCGGGTGGGATTAGTACTATCTATTTTATCTCTGATTAATTAAAATCCCCAGCCACAATTACTTTCCCTACACTTTCATTCTCCAAAATTTTTGTTATTTTTCAAGAAATTCTCTTTGTTTTCATTCGTAAATATAAATTAACAAGTGTCACTTTTTCCTCATTAAGATTTCCAACAATTATTACATATCTTCCATCTTCATCCAAAATTACCTTATGTTTTCAAAGTACACCCTATCTGATATCAGTGTTGCAACTCCTCTAGCTTTTGAAGTTCCAAATGCTTTTCATATATTTGCATACCTTTTATATACATTCTATTTGAATCTTCAGATTTCTGATGGGTTTCTTGTAAAAATAAAATGTCTGGCAAATCCTTTTAATCTTAAGCTCCAATCTTCTTCTTTTAATCTGATTCCTGTACCCTTCACATTCCATGACATTATTTTTATAACTCCCATTTAAAATATAAATTTTTAATCCTATCCCGCATCTTCCTTTCTGTGCCCACCACCCGACATTAAACTACCATATTTAACATATAAACAACAATAAGAAAACAGAAAAAAAAAAACAAAACAAACAATAAAGTACAAACAATCTTCTTCCCCCACATCCTCATCGATTTCGCCTCTATAAAGAGAATGGGAAAGAGGGGACGTGCCAATGCCCGGGCCACTTCTTTCGGGCTGTCTATTTAAATTCATCACTCAAAAAAAAAAGATAACGATGACCCGCATTCAGCTTCGTATTTTCCAAGACTCTTATCTGCTTCTTCTCTTACTGTATCCTCACGACTCTTCTTCTGTTCAACCAACACAGGTGATATTTCTTTCCTCTTTAACCCTTTGGAGTCTTGCCCTCCAATAGCCCCTTTTTCTTCTTCTGGGATTGATGTTTCCGCGTATGTTCCACCCATCTGAAGCATTTGATCTTTTATCTCCATTAAATCCTCCATCTCAATCAGTCCAAGCTCCCGTAAATATAATAATGCATCTATATCTGGGGTGATTGTACGCATCCTTCCTTTATAAAAAAATTTCAATTGTTGTGGTGGCCTCCAATTGTATTTAATTCCATTATCCCTCAAAACTTTTGTGATTGGTTTTAAAAAAAATCTCCATGCCCTTTCTTCTCTTGATATATCCGGGAAGACTTGAATAGTCTTCCCTTCAAACTTCAAAGCATCTCCCAACTCTCTCACCTTGGCCATAACTTCCAACTTATCACCAAGATTTGCGAACCTGACAAGCACATTCCTGTTAGAACCATTTTGCCTTCTATATCCAATTCTAAAAACACTTGCCAGGTCTGCTATTGTGAACGTAAGTTGCGTATCCAAATCATTAATCCATTTCAAAACCCGCTGTTTCAATTTATCCTCCTTTTCTTCTGAGATTCCTCTGATAACTAAATTATATTTCCTCATCTCTTCTTCCAAAAGACAGATTCTCTTATCTTGCTGCTCATTTTATAAAATATTTTACCAATTTGCCGATCTACTTTTACTTCATGCACATGCATCTGCTCCATTTCATCTTTAATCATTATCATTTCCTCTTTTGTTTTGCAAAGTTTTCATTCATCTCTTGCTTTAAATTCTGCATTTCAGATGTCAGTTTCAATGTCAAATTATCTATACGCTCTGATAGTCCTGCTATTTTTTCCCCAATTTTATTTAAAGCTGCAGCAAGTTGCTGCGTTTCTGAAAGTTGTTGAGTCATTTTGAAAAAAACCAAAAAATTTCCCAAACTAGGATTCCAAACCAATTTTACAGAGGGTCTTAGTGAAGATCAAAGGACGACTGTCTTTTAATTGAAGCGAAGCGGCTTATTTGCACTGTTATCTCTCAAGTTCAAGGATTCTCCACAAAGAAACACAAAACTTCACAGCTAACATTAATCAGCGCCATTTTTCCTCCACGGCAGCAAAGCAGAAAGGAAAACAAACCAACTTAAACGAAGCAAAATCCTTTTTTTTTTGTGTGTAATATAAACAAGCTATTAATTTGCTCTCCAGAGAAAAAAAAAATAAAGAAAAAATTAGCTCAGTAAAATCCTCTTACTACCAAACAATCCAATAAAAAATCAGTTTCTCTTCTCTTCAATTAAATTCTTCTTGGCTGAACTTCCGGAAGGCTCAAAAAAAAAAAAAAATCTTCTCATTATCAAATTCAGTCCTTCACTTAGCCTCAGCAATAGAAAAAAATTTTTTTTAACACAGAACAGGATAGTTAATTTTGGAAAAACAAAACACAGCAATTTATTCCAACTTACTTATCTTGTCTGCCGGCTTCGGTCAACCCACGCTGTAGAAACTCCTTAATTCAAGCCGTTTCAGATGACCTACCAGTTTTAAATTCAATCTGCTGGGCTGTTAACACTTTCAGTTCATGATTTATTACTCCACAAAGAAACACAAAACTTCACAGCTAACATTAATCAGCGCCATTTTTCCTCCACGACAGCAAAGCAGATAAATTCTTCTTGGCTGAACTTCCGGAAGGCTCAAAAAAAAAAAAATCTTCTCATTATCAAATTCAGTCCTTCACTTAGCCTCAGCAGTAAAATAAAATTTTTTTAACACAGAACAAGATAGTTAATTTTGAAAAAACAGAACACAGTAATTTATTCCAACTTATCCTGTCTGCCGGCTCGGTCAATCCACGCTGTAGAAACTCCTTAATTCAAGCCGTTTCAAATGACCTACCAGTTTTAAATTCAATCTGCTGGGCTGTTAACACTTTCAGTTCATGATTTATTAACTTTCGTCCATAACAGTGCATTCCAAACGGCATAAATTCTCATAAATCTTCATTAATAAGCCCTGTGAAGTGAAGGAAAGGTCCTTACCCCACCACGGTCATGGCCACGCCCCATGCAGTCACCTTTTCTAGATTCCTCAAGTGCTAGATACCAAAGAGAGGAATGACTGAGTTTCAAATGATATGATTGCAACTTGTAATTCAATGAAATCCTGTGTTATTTTCTATCTGATTCTGCCAATTTTTAAGTAAGTAAGTAAGTAAGTAAGTAAGTAAGTAAGTAAGTAAGTAAGTAAGTAAGTAGGCAGGCAGGCAGGCAGGCAGGCAGGCAGGCAGGCAGGCAGGCAGGCAGGCAGGCAGGCAGGCAAGCAAGCAAGCAAGCAAGTTATTTTGGATGGTCTTTAGCTGAAAATGGTTGCACACTAAGGCTCTGTAGACCCATAGGCATTTTGAAGGATGCAGAGGGCAGACACATTTACATTGCAACTGACTAAAACTCTTTAAAGCAGCTGCATCTTTTCCAGGATTTTTGTGGTCACCTTCTGCAGTTTCTTCCTGGAAAAGGGTACCTTAGATTTCAGGAGTTGCAGATAGGCATTATGCTTGTGGTGGTGTGCATGCCAGATCATCTTTTTGCCTTTGAATCAGAAGCTCTGCCCAGGTCTCCTGTGTCTCTTACTCTAAGCTTAAGTTGGCTCTGATTTAACATGCATCCGTACAGCATCCATGGTGTTTTGAGTTAACGTTTTTGTCTCAGGTCCATATCCTGGCAGTAAACCAGAGGTGGGTTTCTGTTGTAGCTCCAGCCCCTGAACCTGGCCCCATGCCCAAAAGTGACTCCGAGAGTGAGGGCTTACCTCAGAAGCACCGATTCCTTTGGCCCGGCTCCAGGAGCCAGAACCAGGCCAGTCGGATGACGTAATGAGGCTGACATCACCTGATTCCTCCCTTCCTCAGGCTACGCCCTCAGACGCAGCTGATAATCATACTAATCAAGCCTGGATCGACCCGTGCTTCAGAAGATTAGAGAGGCGACATCATCAAAGGGAAGGGTGGGGCAGGAGCCCCACCCCACAGGATATATAAGGCGCTTTGGGACTGTCTCAGTTCCACGGGAAGCAAATTAGCTGAACCATGTCGAAGTGAGCTGAAGTCTTAATCTGTTTGAACTTTTTGGCAGGCAGCTGCGTTTTCTCGGCCAGGACTGATAGCAGCCGTGAACCCACTGGCTGTAGGCCAGCTCGTTACTCCAGAGTGAGGACGGAGACAGAACAGGTTTCAGCAGGTTCTGACCAGTTCTGGAGAACCGGTAGTGGATATTTTGAGTAGTTCAGAGAACCGGTAGTAAAGATTCTGACTGGCCTCACCTCCATCTATTCTCTGCCTCCTGAGTCCCAGCTGATCGGGAGGGAATGGAGATTTTTAGTATCCTTCCCCTGGAGTGGGGTGGGAATGGAGATTTTACAGTATCCTTCCCTTGCCATGCCCCCAAAGCCACACCCACAGAAACAGTAGTAAAAAAATTTGAAACCCACCACTGCAGTAAATTCTTTACTGGGCGTGAAAATATAAATATATGTATTATAATCTGTGCTGGAATATTAGTAAGCAAGGTACTTTAGGTTTGGAAATAAGCAAGCTGATTTGCTGAAAACGTTCTAGGAAGGATGCTGCAGCAAGGAGCAGAATCACATAAGTTGCATGTCAATTTATCACCGGAGATAATGGAAAACAACATTAAACCAACGTGAGGTGGGAGTGTGATCTGTTCATTTTATTAACTAGAATTGGTAGAAAAGAATTTATATTTTTAATCAGCATGCAAAAAAGTGTGGAGCGCCACAAAAATTAATGACTTTTTAAAATGATTGTTCTTTGCTGCAATAACAATGCCTTTTAGAAACTTTTTTTATCTAGGAGGTTTGGTTTACAACAACGAGCTAAAAACAGTTCAAGAAGGCAAAAGTGCAACTTTTTGAAAGGCGAAGAATATAAAGAAGACATCAGCAGGTACTTTGCAGGCTTAATACAGGAGCACTTTATTAAGTTTAGCTACGCAATACAGATTGAAACCAAATAGCTCTGGTCTGTGTCTAGACAATAATGGACATGGAAATATAACCTATTTTCTACATAGTCGGGTTTTGTTTGCTTCGTTGCTATAAAATATACATATTTGTGTTAAATTTATATGTACTGACAAAGAAATAAAGGGAGACTAGTATAGATCTATTTCAAGCTATTTAGTTCTCATCAGCTAGCCATACCCTTCTGGGATTTGAACCTGGGCTTGCTTGTATATTAGGCAGATGTATTAACATTAGGGACGCGGTGGCTCAGGGGCTAGGACATTGAGCTTGTCGATCGAAAGGTCGGCAGCTCAGCGGTTCGAATCCCTAGTGCTGCCGTGTAACGGGGTGAGCTCCCGTTGCTTGTCCCAGCTTCTGCCAACTTAGCAGTTTCAAAAGCACATAAAAATGCAAGTAGAAAAAATAGTGACCACCTTTGGTGGGAAGGTAACAGTGTTCCATGTGCCTTTGGCGTTGAGTCATGCCGGCCACATACCACAGAGACGTCTTCGGACAGCGCTGGCTCTTCGGCTTTGAAACGGAGATGAGCACCGCCCCCTAGAGTAGGCAACGACTAGCACGTATGTGCGAGGGGAACCTTTACCTTTATTAACCTCTAAGCCACAGGTTCTCCTTGCTTTGTCAGCTGTACCAGGGGAAAGACTGGTCTACCCAAATATGGGAGGGAGCACACTGTTTCCCTTTCACCTTTCAGCCCCAATCCAGGAGCCTTTACAGGCAGTCGCTTAGACGAGGTTAATACATTTGCCTAATATGCAAGCAAGCCCAGGTTCGAATCCCAGAAGGATATGGCTAGCTGATGAGAATTAAATAGCTTTAAATAGATCTATACTAGTCTCCCTTTATTTCATTGTCAGTAAATATAAATTTAACACAAAATAGTTTGTCGTGTAAGCGACTGTCTGTGAAGGCTCCTGGATTGGGGCTGAAAGGCGAAAGGGAAGCAGTATGCTCCCTCTCATATCTGGGTAGGCCAGGTTGCTTCGATAGAAAAAACCCACTATATATGACACCCACTATGAAGATGTAGCACGACCACAACCACGAAGCCAAACAACAGCAATGCAGCTCACCAGCTCAAATCCCCCTGCACTCAGACTAATCTGAGCGCAACCAAGCCCCCACCCAAACAGGACACATCCCCAGCCAATCAGAGCACAAAAAAACCCCATCCAATCAGAGCACAGTCAAGCTCCCACCCAATCAGTTCAAACCCCCACTAACAGTTAAAAAGGAAGAAAAAGCTGCAATCACACATTGCTCCCAGAAGCACGAAGCTGAAGCCTGAAGATGACGAATGAGACTTCGTCGAAACGTCGCCAAGACACTTCCAATTTTACGCGGGAGAAAACCCGAATAACCAAAGACCTACATATCTATATCTATATCTATATCTATATCTATATCTATATCTATCTATATCATCTATATCTGTATCTGTATCTATATCTATATCTATATCTATATCTATATCTATATCTATATGTTTTCGGAGGTTTTCATGGGTGTTGGCAACATTTCGACGAAGTCTCATATGTCATCTTCAGGCTGGTATTTACTGCTTCGTACTTCTAGGAGCATTGCTTCTAGGAGCATTGCTTCTAGAAGCATTGCTTCTAGAATCTTCGTGCTTCTAGAAGATGACGAATGAGACTTCGTCAAAACGTCGCCAAGACACTTCCAATTTTACACGGGAGAAAACCCGAACAACCAAAGACCTACGTGTGTGTGTGTGTGTGTGTGTATATATATATATATATAAACATACATAGATACATACGTACATTGTGTTGTGTTGTGTTGTGTTGTGTGGAGTGTGAAGGGAGTATCTGATTCTACAGATATGGGTTACATTTAATTGCCTCAGGATAGTTTTTTATTCATTCTGTCTTAATCAGAAAAAGAATACTTTTGTCACTTGACAGGAGACCAAATTCCATCCCCCCAAAAACCCCTTTCAATCTGAATTAGAAAGTTCCTGGCTGGGTAAAACTTTACGAAAAATTCTTAATGAAAACTTAACAATTTTCCCCAGTGGGTCCCATACATTGTTAGAGATGTAAAAAAAGAGGTGTCATGGTGTGTGTGTGTTGAGGGGGAGTTGGTTCCTTTATATGAAATGCCATAATTCACCAAAATTGGTTCTTAGAATTTTTTTATCACATTTATTGTCCTACCTTTTCTCCAGACGCTCAACACAATGTATGTGGTTCTCGATTCTCATTTTATTCCAATTTCAACTTTGTGAGATGAGTTAGACTAAGTGATGGTGACTGCCCCAAATGTAGCCTGAATGTTTTATAGTCAAGTGGATGTTTGAACCTAGATTTTCTTAGCCTATTGTCCTTTGAAGAACAGCCTGTCAGAATGCAAATCACTGGCACAGAAATATAATTATATGGTGGTTTCTAACCTTCCACCTAGGGACGTGGTGGCTCAGGGGCTAGGATGTTGAGCTTGTCGATCGAAACGTCAGCAGCTCAGCGGTTCGAATCCCTAGTGCTGCCGTGTAACGGGGTGAGCTCCCATTACTTGTCCCAGCTTCTGCCAATCTAGCAGTTCGAAAGCACATAAAAATGCAAGTAGAAAAAATAGGGACCACCTTTGGTGAGAAGGTAACAGCGTTCCGTGCGCCTTTGGTGTTTAGTCATGCCAGCCACATGACCACGGAGACGCCTTCGGACAGCGCTGGCTCTTCGGCTTTGAAATAGAGATGAGCACCGCCCCCTAGAGTCGGCAACAACTAGCACGTATGTGTGTGGGGAACCTTTATCTTTACCTTTAACCTTCACCTGAGATGGGGTCTCAGTCAGATGACAGAGACTATTTGGAGATTCACCATACACAGAATATAGGTAAAGGTTTCTCTCGCACATATGTGCTAGTCGTTCCTGACTCTAGGGGGGGGGCGGTGCTCATCTCCGTTTCAAAGCCGAAGAGCCAGTGCTGTCCAAAGACGTCTCCGTGGTCATGTGGCTGGCATGACTAAACGCCAAAGGCGCATGGAACGCTGTTACCTTCTCACCAAAGGTGGTCCCTGTTTTTTCTACTTGCATTTTTATGTGCTTTCAAACTGCTAGATTGGCAGAAGCTGGGACAAGTAACGGGAGCTCACCCCATTACGCAGCACTAGGGATTCGAACTGCTGAACTGCTGAACTTTCAATCGACAAGCTCAGCATCTTAGCCACTAAGCCACCATCCTGATTGGCAATATGTTTACTAATATGATGTTGAATTAATAATAATATTCAGTGTAAATGACAGGCTTCCCTAGATATGTCCTTTATCTCCCAGTTGTATCCCTAATGTTTGATAATTGCCTGATGTGATAAAAGATGAAATGATTAGTGATTTTCTAATTGATGATGGCTTTCTGCACATTCAAGTTCTTATATGACATACACTGTTATCTGGATAATTAATGACATGTCACTCTGTTGATGTATGAAGTCAACGTGGCTATTAAAACATGTCCTGTTAGAAGGGTAGGCTGTTCTTTATTCTTCTCTAAT
The DNA here is from genome assembly GCF_028640845.1 of Ahaetulla prasina. Taxonomy (NCBI): domain Eukaryota; kingdom Metazoa; phylum Chordata; class Lepidosauria; order Squamata; family Colubridae; genus Ahaetulla; species Ahaetulla prasina. Next base: position 27,286,810 of record NC_080544.1, read on the forward strand.
GTAGAAAGTTAGCAGCCATCCTTCTCCTAGAAAAATGAAATATTTTGAGAAATATTAAAAAGGCAGAATATTATATTTCCCTGGATGAGAAATGGAGAAACATGCTCTTGGAAAGCAGCCTCCACCTTCCTTAATAGCCCACAGCAGATGTCAGCACTTAAGAGATAAAGAGATAGATAGCTCTACTCATAAGCAAATACCCTCCCCCAAGATCCAAGAAAGGTAGGATTAGCCCTAAGCCACAATTGAAATTGCCTAATGCCCCTTCATTGCATCACCCTCAGAAACCTCAACCAAACTTAGCTCAGAGAAATACCTAGGATTTGTACATGGCCCCATGGGAGTCTGACAACAGCCAATAGAATACATGTTCTTGCACAGTAACAGGAAGTTCAAGTCCAAAGAGAAGGTATAAATACCCCCCACTCTCAACTCCATTTGGTCAGCTGCACCAGAACCATGTTCTTGGTGGTTCTGCTTCATCATTAAACCATCTTTCCAATCAGCCTCCATGTTTCCAGTGTCTTTCTCCTGGCTTGGAACTGAACCAGATGGATATTTCTTCCATCACTAAGACCTATATTTTCTGTTTTCTAAGACCAGATATTCCTACATCAGGAATGGGCCAGTCATCCCTTTTTCCAGTTAGTATATTAACCATACACCATCCAAAATGGTGGTTCTTGGTTCTGTGGGTCATTTGTATAGTCCTTGCTGGTTTGCAAAAGAATTTGGAAGGCTTTCATGTTCTTCCCCTTTCCTTTTCTTTTTTCTGAAATCTGATTTCTTTCTTTCTTTCTTTCTTTCTTTCTTTCTTTCTTTCTTTCATTCATTCTTTCTTTCTTTCTTTCTTTCTTTCTTTCTTTCTTTCTTTCTTTCTAAAAAGCGCTATATGGCACAGGATCCATTTATTTGGTGAACCCTCACAGCCATCTCTGCCTGTCACATTGGGTCAGCAAAATAGACATGCCCAGAGGTGGGTTTCAGCAGTTCTGACTAGTGCCGGAGAACCGGTAGCGGAAATTTTGAGTAGTTCAGAGAACCAGTAGTAAAAATTCTGACTGGCCATCTATTGCCAGTCTATTGCCCATCTATTCTCTGCCTCCTGAGTCCCAGCTGATCGGGAGAAAATGGGGATTTTGCAGTAACCTTCCCCTGGAGTGGGGAGGGAATGGAGATTTTACAGTATCTTTCCCATGGCACTCCCACCAAGCCATGCCATGCCCACCTAGCCACACACACAGAACCCACAACTGGACATGCCCCAACTTCCTTTTCTGAAACAATGCTTTCTGATAGTGACTGCCTTCTCTATTGCTATTGCTGGTCTCTTGCAATGAACTTCCATGAGTTAGACAGTCCCATTTCTACTGGCGCTCCACAGAGGTGTAAAAATCTGACTTTTCTCCTATTCACTAAAAAGGGAATGGATGAGCCTATTCGGTTGTGTGTTCACACTCTTGTCACCAGCCATCTTTATGTGCAGATTATATTTGGATGTTGATACTTTGGGGAGACTTTGTATGATATTCATGATTCTTATTTATTTTTTTCTTTTCTGCAGAATGCTCAGAGTCACAAATTATGAGGGGAGGGGTGACCTTATATGTCTTTGAAATATTTAATATAAATACCTCTATTTCCACACATCCTGGTGTTAGTGGATGTTTGTATGCATGTGTGCCTACATAAACATATATCTACCCACATATATGTTGGGAGGAAGAGGAGGGAGGTAGACTCATAGATTTTGTTGTGAAGTAAGTTTGTTCATTTGTAAAGCTGGCAGGAATAGCCAGCACTCCAGAAGATAGGCTCAAATTACAGAAAGATCTTGACAAACTTGAACATTGGGCGCTATCTAACAAAATGAAATTCAACAGTGAAAAAAGTAAGATTCTACATTTAGGCAAAAAAAACAAAATGCACCGGTACCGTATATGTGGTACCTTGCTCAATAGTAGTACCTGTGAGAGGGATCTTGGAGTCCTAGTGGATAACCATTTAGATATGAGCCAGCAGTGTGCAGCAGCTGCTAAAAAAGCCAACACAGTTCTGGGCTGCATAAACAGAGGGATAAAATCAAGATCACGTGAAGTGTTAGTGCCACTTTATAATGCCTTGGTAAGGCCACACTTGGAATATTGCATCCAGTTTTGGTCTCCACGATGTAAAAAAGATGTTGAGACTCTAGAAAGAGTGCAGAGAAGAGCAACAAAGATGATTAGAGGACTGGAGGCTAAAACATATGAAGAACGGTTGCAGGAACTGGGTATGTCTAGTTTAATAAAAAGAAGGACTAGGGGAGACATGATAGCTGTGTTCCAATATCTCAGGGGTTGCCACAAAGAAGAGGGAATCGGGCTGTTCTCCAAAGCACCTGAGGGTAGAACAAGAAGCAATGGGTGGAAACTGATCAAAGAAAGAAGCAACTTAGAACTAAGGAGAAATTTCCTGACAGTTAGAACAATTAATAAGTGGAACGACTTGCCTGCAGAAGTTGTGAATGCTCCAACACTGGAAATTTTTAAGAAAATGTTGGATAACCATCTGACTGAGATGGTGTAGGGTTCCTGCCTAGGCAGGGGGTTGGACTAGAAGGACTCCAAGGTCCCTTCCAACTCTGTTGTTATGTTATGTTAAAGTAAGTAAGTTTGAAGTAAGTTTGTTGTTCAAGGGACGTGGTGGCTTAGTGGGTAAGACGCTGAGCTTGTCAGTCGAAAGGTTGGCAGTTCAGCGGATCAAATACCGAGTGCCACGTAACGGGATGAGCTCCCATTACTTGTCCCAGCTTCCGCCAACCTGGCAGTTCAAAAGCACATAAAAATGCAAGTAGAAAAATAGGGACCACCTTTGGCGTTCCATGCGCCTTTGGCGTTTAGTCATGCCGGCCACGTTACCACAGAGACTTTTTTGGACAGCGCTGGCTCTTTGGCTTTGAAACGGAGATGAGCACCACCCCCTAGAGTCGGGAACGACTAGCCCGTATGCGCAAGGGGAACCTTTACCTTTAAGTTTGTTCCATGGATACACACTATGGACAGATTATTGTACGAAAAGGGAGAAATGGAAGAGGAATATTATAAAGGATGTCAGAATGCCTGATGACTGGCTAGTTAGAAAGTAGATTGGGAATACTTTATAACTTTTTATTGCAGATTGTATGTAAACTAAGGAAAAACTCAATTAAAGTAAGGAAAGAAGATTTGTGTCCTTCCGCGGAGATATTTCTTCACTATCAATCCAGTAATATTACTAGTAAGTCCTTCTGAAACAAGAGGCCTTGACTCACTTAAACCTCATTGATCTCAGTAGCTCTTCAGCTACAGTATACTATTCAAGCTGGATGGAGATGAGTATCAATCCATTAATCTCTATAAAAGGCACCCGTTGTGTGCATGTCAATTATTTATCACAGCAGACTGGAGTAAAATTAATGTGCGCAGAAGAGACTGATTACTTGCCCCAGTGTTAGGTTTCTTTGAGGGAAAAGCAGCTCTTTCACTTCTCGGCTTCTTTTCCTAGGAGATAATCTGTAGTCAGCAGTCATATATTTGCATAACAAACAATGACATTGCTTGTAGAAAGGATCCCCATACATTCAAAGCAGCTTTGTTTATGCAGTGGGGCAACGAAGCCACCTGCAAGGACACCTTGCCTCAATTCCACAAGGTGCCTGAGATATGAGGCTTAATCTTGAACAGTTATAAGTGCAAAACAAAACATGGCATTGTGTCACATAGCATTGAATTCATGAAATGCGCCCATGCATACTTTTTGGTAAATGGCAAAATATAATCAGACAGTTTAGGACCTGGTCAGAATTAGAGATGAAGTTTGTTTATTTATTTGTTTGTTTATTTTCTAATATATATAACTATATGTATTGTGGGAAGCCACCCCCCCTCCTAGAAGAAGGAAATATTTGGGGAAATATTAAAAAGGCAGAATATTATATTTCCCTAAAGGAGAAACATGTTTTTAAAGACAGAAAGCAGACTCAGTCGTCCTGCCCACAAGCAGAAACTGAGGAGGTCATATTTTAGAAAAGCAGAATTGGTAATCCATTCAAGACAGGATATTTTGAAACGCCTTGGCAGGATTGGAAATCAGCCCCTCACCCAAGATCCAACACAGGACAAAAGCCATTAGCCACAATAGGAATTGCCCAACACCCTTTCAGAACACAAGTCCCTTTATTGCTCACACACACACACCTCAAAAGCAGTCCAAACTTCAAAGTCACAGAAACCTGGGAGCTCAAATAAACAAAAAACCAGAATTTGATCAGATTAGCTCAGACAAACACCCAGGATTTGCATTTCCTCTTTTGCCTATAGAGCCAGCTATGATCCTTACATGAATGCCCCATAGGAATCTGACAACACCAATAGAACATTAAAGGACATGTTCTTGCACAGGAACAGGAAGCTCAAATACAAAGCCCAAAGAAGGTATAACCCCCCCCACACACACACACACACTCTCAACTCCATTTTGTCAGCTGTACCAGACCCACATGTGGTTCTGCTTCATCAATAAACCATCTTTCCAATCAGCCTCCATGTTTCCAGTGCCTTTCTCCCAGCTTGGAACTGAACTGATTTTTCCTTCCCTCAGTATCTTAAAGGTAAACTTAAAATGAAGAAAGAAAAATAGATAGAAAGCTTGCAGAGCTGATGAGGATTTAAATTCTCTTTCTCCATCACAAAACTTAATCTCTCCACCCCCAACATTTCATCTCCAGCATTGATGACAAAGCAATTAGCTTTGCTCCTTTCTCTACTTATTGGACCCAAGTATAATAGGAAATGAAAGTTAAACTTCACGCTGGAAAATAGAGAAGATTATTTTAAAGCTTCAGCTTTGTATTCATTCAACTGGGAAGACATTCCTTGATATGGTTTGTGTATATAGCATCTTTAATATTTTATTAAGCTTCACAGCTGCACATAATAGGTTATATCCACTTGTGCCCCTTCGCAAAACAAAGAAGTTCATTGAATAGTCTAGTGGAGGTCTTGGCTAATAGGGGAGAGGACATTTGTCTTATTTCTCATTGTATGTTAAGCCAGGTTACTTTCCACTTTGTTCCGGAGGGTCTCACAATCTTCAGAAGTAGGTTTTCAAAGAGCATAAGGAAATGCTGTGAGAGGCAGGCATGCTTCCTTTTCACTTTTAATAGTAGAGAGGTTCATCAGATCAAACACTTTCAGGAAATGGAATAGCACAGCTGGATTAAATACTCTGAAATGTTGGTAACTGGGACAGCAGGCTGCCTGACAATTCTTTCGGTCAGGCTCCAAAACCCAGGGAGACATGTTGAGATTCTTCTAAGCAGTTTCCTTTGTTGTTCCTCACCTATAGACCGACATCTTTACCAAACTAAAACGCCATTAAACATATATTCTGGGTACTGTTAAGGAGCTGTCTTTACCCCCTTTCTCCCATACAAGCTATCTAAACTGTACTGTCTCTTGTTCCCCTGGAATGCTCCCCTCCTTCCTGAAGACCTGGACCACATTCCGTTACACCTTCCCTACCATTGAATCTGGCATCCATTCCAGGGAAGCTGATAACTCCTGTCTGTGAAGAGATGCACGGTGGTCCCCTTGACAGAAAGGCAAGGACCAGAGGTGGTATTCAGCTGGTTTGGACCGGTTCCCCTGAACTGGTAGCAGAAATCATGGGTGGGCCTGCCCATCCGCCCTGGCTCTATGTTGTGGTCCGCCAGCAGCCTGTGGATCTGGCAATGGAGCTGGACAGCGATGAGGCTGAGGTGAGGCCAGAGCCATCAGGGAGTGAGGTGCGGACTCCAGAGCCTCCAGAGACTGATAGTAGTGAGGCAGAGGAACAGAACGAGCCTGTTCCTAATGCACACATGAGAAGAGCTGCCAAAAGGCAAGAGCAGCTTAAGCAAAAAGGAAAACTCGGGAGTAGGGCCAAGAGATAATTGGCCCCTCCCATAAGGCTTCAAACAGACCAGCAATGGCGTTTGGGCTTTGCAGGAAAACAACGTTGGTAGCTTCGTCTTCTGCTTCATCTACTGCTCCCAGTTCGGACCGGATCGGCTGATATGGTAGCAATGGTGGCAGGTGGTTTGGAAAACCGGTAGCAAAAAGCTCTGCCCCATTCCCACCCATGCCCAGCTGAGCCATATGATCGTCAGAGCCCTTTTTTAACTTTTAAAATCATTTCTTTACAACTTCTTTGGCTGAATAGGTTGTCAAAAATGCTTTTAAAAGGTTAAAAAAAGCATCTCTGATGATCACAGCTGAGCTGCGTGATCATCAGAGCCTTTTTTTTTTTTACCTCTAAAAGCATTTTTTTTTACAACTTCTTCGGCCAGCGAACTGGTTGTAAACCAGTTCAGATTTCACTACTGATAAAGTTCCTAACTCAATTTTTAAAAGCGATTAAGAATAAAATGATAGGAAAACAGCGTTCTGCAGTGGCCAAGAGCTTGGTCTCTTAGTTAACAGCGTTAAAATCCACTGCTAGACCTATAAATAACATTCCTGTTATATTTGGAAAAAGAAAGCCATCTGACAGGTTTATTTGGCTGGTATTTTGCTGCCAAATTTTAGTAGAGTAATCTCAAAGCCCTGGAGGTATTTTGAGAGATCTTCAGGGAAGAAATGGTCACCCTAATAGTAATTTCCACTTTTATTTTAATATTCTTCCTTTCTCTCTCTCCTGCTCTCCAGTTTGGCCATCAAACACGAGTTGTCCATCTTCAGAGGTTTCTGGGTATGGCATGCTAGAGGGATCTGAGCATAATCCATGTAACATCAAGTGGCTGTCTGTGATTTAAGAGTACACAAGTACATTGGATTTATAGGCTGGTGTTGTTTCCCTCTGATTCACATTTGAATTTGTTGTTCTTATAGTTTATATGTTTTCAGGGTTTTCCTTTTTGTAATGAAATAAGGGTTATTTGGTTTGTGCATAAAAGAAAGTGTGGTAGTTTAAAAGCTAGCCTTTTTCAATATGGACAATTCACAGCCAAGGGAAGTGAGATAATATGCTATAATTCTGGTGGACTTAATCAACTTATTGATTTGGACATTTAATCCATTTAAATGCACCACATCTGAATAAATACAGTTAAGATCAGCATGGGAAAAAGAAAAAGACCCAGGTAAATTAACCTAGTGGCAAAAGAGCAACAGTATTAAAGCAATGTTAATAATCATGACATTATTTTTTTTTTTATGTTTTATTTATTTATTTTTGTCACACAGTATAAGCATAAGCATAAAATAACTATACAATATATAAGTATATATATAAGTGTAAGTATGTAATAACTATATTAATTGGATATAATGAAAGGAAACAATAGGACAGGAGTGGTAAGCACGCTTGTGCTCTTATGCACATACCTCTTAGGAATGGGGAGAGGTCAATAGTAGACAGTTTTTGGTTAAAGCTTTGGGGATTTTGGAAAGAGACCACTTCCAAAACCCCAGTCATAGGCACATATGCACCAAGACAAATTCCTTGTGTGTCCAATCACACTTGGCCAATAAAAAATTCTATTCTATTCTATTCTATTCTATTCTATTCTATTCTATTCTATTCTATCTCATCCATCGTTCTGCTGTTTGTTTTCTCAGGTTTTTGGTTCTCCTCATTCGTTAATCAGGAAACAATTGTCCAAGCATGAAGCATAGCCACATAGGCAGGGACTGGTTTGAGATCCAAATAGATATTGGGTTCCAGTATTTCTGTTCCCTCTACTTCCCCTGAAGGATTAAGGACCACTACTTAGAATAATAAGGAGGTACATCTCCTGATATAGACTGTATCATCCAGAGGTGATATTCAGCAGGTTCTGACCAGTTCTGGAGAACCGTCCCATGACTGTATTTTCACTACAGTCCCATGACTGTAGGATGCTATGATGTCATAACTACGAGGATCAGAAAGTTATTTTTTCAGTATCCTTGTTATTTCAAATGGTCACTAAACAGGACAGTCATTAAATGAGTGAAAATAAAAGAGAAAAATAAAAACGGTGCAAGTATTGCCATTTACAATGTCTGTGTTACAAGCATAAGATTATTTAACTTTTCATCCAAAACTGAATATAAGATAAGAAAGAATCATATCAAAACATTACTTATATGATAATAGGCCCAGTCATACACTTCAGTAATTACAGGTAGTCCTTGACTTACCATCACAACTGAGCCAAATACTTCAGTTGTTAAGTGAGACATTTATTCAGTGAGTTTTGCCCAGGGATGAAATGCTCCCGGTTTGGACCGGATTGCCGGATTCGGTAGCAATGGTGGCAGGTGGTTAGGAGAACCGATAGTAAAAATTTATTTATTTATTTATAATTTATTTATAATTTAATTTTTATACCGCCCTTCTCCCGGAGGATTCAGGGCGGTTTACAGCCATATTAAAACTGACACAAAATACAAACACAAATTTAAAAGCAAAATTAAAAACCAAATTACAATAGGCCGAATCAAATTAAAACAGTCATAGACTGACATAAAACCCATTAAAATTTCCATTTAAAAAATTTCGCTTAGGCCAGTCCTGCACGGTGAAATAATAAGGTCTTAAGTTCGCGTTTGAAGGTCCGGAGGTCGGGGAGTTGGCACAACCCCGGAGGCAGCTCATTCCAAAGGGCAGGTGCTGCCACAGAAAAAGTTCTCCCCTGGGGGCTGCCAACCGGCATTGTTTGGTCGACGGCACCCTGAGAAGGCCCACCCTGTGGGAGCGCACAGGTTGATGGGAGGCTATCAGTGGCAGCAGGCGGTCTCGTAAATAGCCTGGTCCTAAGCCATGGAGTGCTTTAAAGGTGATAACCAGCACCTTGAATTGCACCTGGAAGACTACCGGCAGCCAGTGCAGGCCGCGCAGGAGAGGTGTTATATGGGAGCAATGTGGGAGCACTCCCTGCCCCCCCCCCGCCCCAGCTAAGCCGTGCGATCATCAGAGATCTGGGTTGTTGTTTTTTTTACTTTTAAAAGTATTTTTTCTTCTGCTGAAAAAAAAAAAGCTGGCTGAGGAACTCTGGGAGTTGAAGTCCACAAGTCTTAAAGTGGCCAAGGTTGGAGACCTCTGATCTAGTCCAATCCTGCTCCAGCAGGACATCGTTAGTGAGTTTCTGTCTTTTGATCCCCCAGTCACATAGCCACGCCCACCCAGTCACATGACCCCCCCCACCAAGCCACGCCCACCAAGCCACACCCATAGAACCGGTAGCAAACAAATTTAGATTTCACCCCTGATTTTGCCCCATTTTATGGCCTTTCTTGGCATCATTGCAGCTGATAAGTAAGTAATCTGGTTGTTAAATCAATCTGGCTTCCCCACTGACTTTGCTTGTCAGAAAGTCACAAAAGGTGATTAGATGACCTTGGGTACATAGCAACAGTTATAAATATGAATCAGTTGTCAAGCAAATGAATTTTGATCGGATGATCATAGGGGTGCTGCAAAGGTCGTAATTTTGAAAAATGGTCATAAGTCACATTTTTCAGTGCTGTTGTGACTTTGAATGGTCACAAAACAAACTGTTGTAAGTTCAGGACTAACTGTACTTAATAGGAGGAATTCCATTCTAGTACTACAATGTGTGTGTGTGTGTGTGTGTGTGCATGTTTATATGTTGATAAAAGAAAATAGACAAAGCAAATTTAATAGAAGAAAATACATAAAAGTTAAAATACTTAAAGTATAGAAAAAAACAGAAAATAATATTTTTTTTAAAAAAACCCTGCAACATATCACATAGCATGGTAAATATAATCACCCTACAGTCTGGCTTTTAAGGGGGTCTCAATGTTGACAAATATTACAAATTAGCAAATGTTTAAAATAGGAGAGAATCAATAGGTTTTTCCCTCCCCCCCTTTTAAATTATTATTATTACCCATAATCTTTTGTATGGTGCTGTGGGACCAATTAATTTGACAAAATAAATAAATAAATAAATTTACCAGATAAACAAAGGAAATGGAATCACACTGAATTTAAATAGGTTTGTGGATCAGTAAAACATTTTGTTTTCATTGCTTTGTGTTGTTATCAGAAGAATTTCTTCAGAACTTTTCAGTATTTCACAGCTTGTTTGTGGTGAAACACCTGAGTAATTTTTCATCTGCCATAAATGATTTCCCTAAGTTTCAGCAGCTGAAGTCCCCAGTCTCTTTCATTTGCTTTCTTTCTCCGATTATAGCCTCTGTTATGTTCCTCAGTTGTCCAAACCTACTTAATTATCAGCATGCCTAGAAAAGTAACATTTAATCAAATGTCATTGGGCTCTATGGGGTTCGTATTGCAGCCGTCTTTCAGGAATTAAACTGGAGTTGCAGCTGGAAGACTCCTTCCTCTACAAGGAGGACCACTGACGTAGGAAATCTTTAGATCAGTGCCTGAATTGTTACTTGATTTAGCCTGCCTCCCAGTATTGTTACAAAAAATTAAATGTGGGAATTGGGAACACACATAGTATCACGAGTTCCTGGACAAAAGACAGAATATTGTAGGAAAATGAAGGAATGAATTGATAAGCATTTTCGATCCATCAATTACCATATTTTTTGGAGTATAAGACGCACTCCCCCCCCCAAAAAAGTGGGTAGGAATGTCTGTGCATCTTATGCACCAAATGTTGCTGAACCCCGCCCATCTGGCAGCCTCCACTTCATTTATTTTGGTCTCCACATGTCGTGTTTTTGGCCTCCACACACCCAGTTTTAGACCCGTTCCAAGTTGCGGGGATCACTACAGCATATCGCCACCAATCACTGCCTCCATGTGTTGTGTTTTTGGCTTCCACGTGTCGGTTTTTTGGCTTCCGCCCACCCCATTTTTGGCATCCGTGCGTTGTGTTTTCAGCCAGTTCCAATCCCCGCTGCTGGAACTGGCTGAAAATGCGACATATAGAGGCCCAAAATGGGGCATGCAGAGTCCAAAAATGTGACTTGTGGAGGTCAAACACATGACACGTGGAGGCCAAAAGGTGATGTGCAGAGGCAGCGATGGGCTGTGGCAACTCCCGCAGCATGGAACTGGACTGTCATCCAGTCCTCAATCTCAGCACAGACTGAGGGAAGGATGGTAGGCAGGAATATTCCCCTCCCCATTTTCCTGCCATTCGTGACAAGCAGTGGCTGGGAGGGGAGGGGCCAGTGAGGAGCCCCTTGATGTGAGTGATGTCAAGTTGGCCACACCCATCCAATCACATGACCTCCCCCCAACAAGCCACGCCCACAGAACTGGTAGGGGAAATTTTTTAATTTCACCACTGCCCTCATTCCTAATAGAACCTGACACTCCGCATTCCAGTTTATCATATCCTACCAGGTCTCTGAAGTTTTCTTTTTCTGTTAGCTGCTTTCAAGGTAAAATGTTCACAGTGCGTAAATCTCTCTTCGTTGGTTTACATTTTTAATCTCCTATCAATAAGCATTTATTGATCTGGTTAGAACTTGTTCCAAGTTATCTGAATCTACCTTAAAAGATGAGGCACAACAATCTGGTGAGATCTGACCAACTCAGAATAAAATGAGACCAATTACTTGCTATTGCCGGAAATGTCACTTAACATGAGGTAAAGGAAATCTATAGGGACAGTTTTGCAGTGTTTCCAATTGACAAAAGCTTCCACTTCACTCCATTTCCTGGATAATGGGATTTCCATCCTGAGTTAAGTAAAAAAAATGTCATGGTAAAATGCTGCTCATATTAAAGTTGATTCACTAACCAAGGTGCCATGATGCCTTGGCTTTTCTCCTCAGAATTTCTCAGAAAACTGGCTTTACCACTGCTTTTGCATGATCACTATGAATAAAAAAAAAGCATAAGAAGAACAAGGAAAGGGTGCTGGCTTTATTACCAACTTTCAGTAATGGGGTGTGAGAATGACCTTTAGAGACAAGAGGAAGAGGTACATCCTAAAGAATGATTCAAAAAGAGAAATCTGAACCCAAAGCAGAAATGTAATTTGAGAAAGCACCTCAGAATTAACAACCCTAGATGTAACGGAATGTCAGAATAACCTTGAGAAATAGGGGAAGAGTCACAGCCTAAACTACAGCCTGAAAAACAGAATCCAAAGGAGGGATGAGGTGGAGAAAGTTTCTTAGAACCAACCTTCGCTAAAGGCAGAGGAAGGAGAAAATTACTTTAGGTGTGCACAATTTGTTACTGTAGTGTTATAATAAAAGTAGCGTTCATATTCCTGGTTTTGGCCACCTCAAAGGGCAACTAGTCCAAGTTGGCCACCAAATTTCTGCGCCAACTCAGAAAGCTCAAACTGCCCAAGGAGCTGCTGATCCAGTTCTACAGAGGAATTATTGAGTCTGTCATCTACAAGTTTATAACTGTCTGGTTTGGTTCTGCAACCCAAGACAGACACAGACTTCACAGAGGATAATTAGAACTGCAGAAAAAACAATGGCTATCAACTGCCTTCCATTGAGGACCTGTATACTGCACGAGTCAAAAAGAGGGCTGTGAAAATATCAACAGGCCCCTCAGATCCTGGACATAAACTGTTTCAACTCCTACCCTCAAAACGATGCTATAGAGCACTGCACACCAGAAAAACTAAACACAAGAACAGTTTTTTCCCGAACACCATCACTCTGCTAAACAAATAATTCCCTCAACACTGTCAAACTAGTCACTAAGTCTGCATTACTATTAATCTTCTCATCGTTCCCATCACCCATCTCCTCCCACTTATGACTGTATGTCTGTAACTTTGTTGCTTGTATCCTTACGATTTATATCAATTTGATTGTTTCCCAATTGCTTATTTGTACCCTATGACTATCATTAAGTGTTGTATCATTAAGTGTTAAATTTGTACCCTATGACTATCATTAAGTGTTGTAAGTGTTGTGCCTTGATGATAAAGGGCCGTAATAGCTCAGGCTGTTAGAAGCTTGTTATTAGAACACAGCAGCCTGCAATTACTGCAGGTTCAAGCCCGGCCCGAGGTTGACTCAGCCTTCCATCCTTTATAAGGTAGGTAAAATGAGGACCCAGATTGTTGGGCAGGCAATAAGTTGACTTTGTAAATATACAAATACAATGAGACTATTGCCTTATACATTGTAAGCTGCCCTGAGTCTTCGGAGAAGGGCGGGATATAAATGTAAATTTTAAAAAAAGGTATCTTTTCTTTTATGTACACTGAGAGCATATGCACCAAGACAAATTCCTTGTGTCCAATCACACTTGGCCAATAAAAAAAATGCTATTCTAAATTCTATTCTATTCTATTCAAATGGCCCTTTATTTTTCTCCTTTCCTCATTTGACAAATTCCTGGGATAGCCAAGATGTCACTTGAACGAGGTAGCAGAAGCTAAGTAGGATCATTACATGAACAAATATATTTTCACTTACTCTTTGCAAAAAATTGTTAGCTGGGTTATTCCTAAAGATGTTTTTTTTTAAAAAAAATATTTAGGATAGTAGAAGTCTCAGAATATTTACATAATATGCTTATGACTTTTAGACTAAATAACTCTAATTTTAGTGGAACTGGACAGACTCTAGTACAGGGGTCTCCACTCTTGACAACTTTAAGACTTGTGGACCTCAACTCCCAGAGCTTTGCTGGCTGAGGAATTCTGGGAGTTGAAGTTCACAAGTCTTAAAGTTGCCAAGGGTGGAGACCCATGCTCTAGTAGTTGATAGAAGTTGATAGAATTAAAATATATTGGCCTGCTAGGTCATCTTTAGATTAGACATTCTTGGTTGCAAAGACTGGCATGAGTGTGGTTGGGATAAAACTGAATTCTGGCTTTGCTTGTGTTATGCTGGCCAGTACTATTTTTACTGTGAGCTGTGCTTGTAGTACAGATAGAGTGTGATGACTCGAGGCTGGGCACAGAAACAACACAGACAGAACAAAGGCTTAACTCCCCTTTATTGTTCCAACTTTGCCCCAAAAGTCCCACCATTCATTGCAAGTCCAGGAGCCAACCTCTAAAACATGCACCTCCAATAAGTCCTGGCTGCTATTTGTCTGGAAGAGCAGCACAGTTCTGAGAGCAGCCATAGTTCAAGGAATTTGGTTCCAGAGAGTCCTTGGCACAGGAAGAGTTCCTTGGCACTGCAGCACCACTCCTGGTATAACTAGTCACTGCGGCCTCACATGTAGCCAGGCCACGCAAGCAAGGCCAGCATGGCAAGGGAAGCAAGCAAGGCAAGCACCGCAAAGTATCCAGACGTCAGTAACAGCACATGAGACAGGAAAAAGGAACCCTGGTTCCTGACAAATGCCCCTCCCAACACTGTCTCTTTAAATCTCATTCCCCAGGTGAGCTTTGTGAAGATGGGTGAGGTGCCCTCCTCCCAAATTGTCAGGTTGCCCTACGCTAATCCTGCCTCCTCTCCATTCTCCGTGCTCGGGGATCGGGAGGGGGGGAGATAATTGGTTATCACCAGAGCTCCATTGGTCCTTTGCTCTGCTGCCTACCCTGTCCTCCCTGTTGCTTGGTCCTCCTGAGCCCTCTCTCTTTCGCTAATGAACCTTCCCAGGCCCAAGGGACCCAGGATTGCCTTGTCCTGCTCCACCGGTCATTCTTCCGTTGGCCCTAGCTCCATCTCGTCCTCCTCCTCAGATTCAGTCTCCGATGGGGCCATGACAAAGAGCTGTGATGACAAACCTTTGACATTCCCGCGTGCCGGCTTGTGTGCCAGAACCATCCCGCAAGGTATGCACGGCCCTGCTTGGCTTTGCGTGTGCGGGAACGCCGATACCTCGAAGAACAGTGGTCCATCGCGCATGCACGAGCCAGCATCCAAACACCCGGATACCGGCATGGAAGCATGCCCAACGAACAGCTGGCCATCACGCATGTGCGCAACGTCAACCCGGAAGGTCGGGTGCCAGCCTACGCATGTGTGCCAGAAGATCGCTCTTCCGGGTTCTGCCGCTCCCACATGCACAATGGCCAGCTGACCAGCACGCACGTGATCACATAAATGCAGAAGAGGAACCAGCGAGCCCGCGCATTCTTCACGGGATGGTTTTGCGTGCCACTTCCAGCACACGTGCCATAGGTTCGCCGACACTAACATAGAGTATGACAAAGGTGGTGTTCAACTATTTTTACCTTACAAAAAAGGATAATGTGAAAGTCTTGATTCACCGAAGCCATATTGAATGGTAGACATCATTTTTAATGTGTTCCTTTGGTTACGAACATATGACTTGGAAAGAATTGTAAACTACATGAAATGTCCAATGAAATGGCGGAAAGAAAAAATATTATTCTGGTAGGTGGCACGAGTAGCTGATTAAGGAGACAAGAAAGTGAGGGAAAAGTGATTCTGCCATGTGGAGATCCAAGAACGACAAGAATGGTAACTCTTGTGAATCTGTTATTAATTATACTTCAATTTTACGAATAGTTTACAAATAATAGCAAAAGACAGTGATGAAATAGTAACAACGGAATGAAATCCATGCGTTGTGTTTGCACAATTTGAATTATTTTTACATCATGTGTATATCCCATGGAATTTATCATTTTCCTGTTCTTTCCAAATAACATCTAATAAAGTATAATTTCATTAGTGGGTTTCTTTTTCTTTCTTTTTCTTTTTTTATAATGAAAGACAATTGGAAGAAGCAACGGTTCCTTCAGTTTCCCCTCTTACTGCTTACTATTCTAAATTCTAATATAATGACATGAAAAATAAGTATTACATTGGAAATAACATAACACTTTCCAAAAAGGCCAGCAACATTCAAAATAAGGAAATTGTTTTGTTTTGTTTTACATCCAATGAATATTTTTTATGCTTCAGTGCCCTTCAACGGAAAAGAACTTTCTTTAAAATAAGAGTGTCTCAGGTTAGTGTCAGACCTTCTGGTACAATATCTATTTTAAGCTTATCTTTATTAATCTTCGAAGACTTTTTATGATTGCCATTTATTTGGGTGGTGTCGTACTTGTGGATTGCCTTGAGGATGTAGTAAATTATATGCTAATGCTATCAGGACACCGTGTTAAGCACGCAGCCCCTGATGGAATATTCTAGGAAATTCAAATACAAACCTCAGAAACAGATTTATGGAACATTCCCTGAGTGGAATGGAGAAATATCAGACTTTAACATCTTTCAGTTGCTACAGATACAAGCAGAAGTGGGATTCAGTTGCCTTCCCTACCGGTTTGCAAATGTGAGTGCGCGCCTCCTTTGCACTCGCACGCACCTCCTCTGCACATAAGCACAGCCTTCCATGCCTGCTCTTTGCTCACACATTACATCTGGGTGGGTGGGTGGAGCCTCCCATGATCGCCACTACCGGTTCGCCCGAACCAGACAGAACCGGCTGAATCCCATCTCTGGATACAGGCATTCTCTTCACCAATCTATGCATGTGAGTGCACACACCTGTATTGATGAAAAGCGAACACTCAAGATTCTGTCACATCTGAGGGTGATTAAGAAATGCCAGAAGGGTAAAAATCAGACTTGCTGAGATTATGTTTATAAGTCTTGTGGGAATACAACAAATGAGCTATTATCCCCACTGGTATTCAGAAAAGCATAACCTTCAGCATGGACACTCAGATTAACCAGAAGGTGGAAAAATGTAGCCATTAACCCTTGTGTGACAGGTATTATTGGCATCTGCCAAGGCCATTACACCAGCAGAGCATTGTCTGACTATCAGTGATGCCTCTCTGCTGCTCTATAGTTGTTCATTTTGGCTATCTCTGTCTATTCAGTTGACACTTATAAACAGGAAAGCAGAGATAAGGCCCAAGAGAGTGAACAGCAGTTTTCTTTGCTTTCTTTATTTTTTTCCCTCCATTTCCAGGCTGTCTCCAAAGAAAGACATTAAATGAAAGCTGCAATGGTGATACTGGTCCCGAAAATAATGTCCACTCAAGAGGAAGCGTCCTTGGGGCTATCTTGTCAAATAGCTTCCAAAAACTGTCATTGCAACATGCACATATAGTTGTCCAGAAAATCGAGACTTCGACATGACCTGTGTTTAACACACAGAATCATCTATTGCAATATCCTTCCTGTAAAAGACTACTTCAGCTTCAATCGCAATATTACAAGAGCAAAAAATAGATTCAAGCTTAATGTCAACCGCTTCAAACTTGATTGCAGAAAATATGACTTCTGTAACAGAGTTGTTAATGCTTGGAACTCATTACCTGACTCCATAGTCTCTACTCAAAATCCCAAAATCTTCAACCAAAAACTGTCTACTATTGACCTCACCCCATTCCTAAGAGGACTATAAGGGGCGTGCATAAGAGCACAAAAGTTCCTACCGTTCCTGTCCTATTGTTCCCTTCATTATATCAAATTAATATAGCAGATGCATATTTTTTTACATATATATATATATATATATATATATATATATATATATATATATATATATATATATATATATATATATATATATATTTTCTGAGGTTTTCACGGTGTTTGTATATAGGTCTTTGGTTATTCGGGTTTTCTCCGTGTAAAATTGGAAGTGTCTTGGCGGCGTTTGATTTTGAGTTCAACCAAAGACCTATATATGATTTTTGGTGTTTGTATGTAGGTCTTTGGTTGTTCGGGTTTTCTCCCATGTAAAATTGGAAGTATCTTGGCGACGTTTCGACGAAGTCTCATTCGTCATCTTCAGGCTTCAGTTTCGTGCTTCTGGGAGCAATGTGTGATTGCAGCTGTTTCTTCCTTTTTAACTGCTAGTGGGGGTTTGAACTGATTGGGTGGGAGCTTGGCTGTGCTCTGATTGGATGGGAGGTTTTTTGTGCTCTGATTGGCTGGGGGTGTGTCCTGTTTGGGTGGGGGCTTGGTTGTGCTCAGATTAGTCTGAGTTGCAGGGGGATTTGAGCTGGTGAGCTGCACTGCTGCTGTTTGGCTTCGTGTTCGTGGTCGTGCTACATCTTCGTAGTGGGTGTCAGTCTGCTGCATGTATGGATTGGAGGGGTTTGAAATGGCTAATGTTGCAGCTGCGGTCTGGCTTCTGGTCCTTGGTCGTGCTTCCTGATCAGTGTGGGTTTGGGTCTGCTTTCTGGGTGGATGTGTGGTGGTGACATCCTGTGTGGACCTCGTGAGTGTGGGTCTGGTGTCATACTTCCAATTTTACGTGGGAGAAAACCCGAATAACCAAAGACCTACACACACACACACACACACACACACACACACACACACATATATATATATACATATACATATACATATACATATACATATACATATAATATAAATTTATATATATATAAAACAACATATCTTGAAGAATATATATATATATATATATATATATATATATATATATATATTCTTCAAGATATGTTGTTTTATTTATGACAATGTTTGTGTATACTGTTGTGACAAAATGAAATAATAATAATAAAAAACAGTCGTTATCCCAAGAAAGTCTGGTTTGTAATCCTTCTGCCTATTAGAAATTCCATCCAGAAAACAGAATAAAAATGAGGATTTTTTTTAGCAAATCTATCAAGAAATGTCTGTATGATCAGATGTGCCAAAGACAATTTAGGTTTTATATTTATTACATTTTCCTTGTTCTGGGTGGCCATTGTTGGTTGATTCTAAATGTGAAGCCTACATAAATATTCAAAAACTTGACGATAGATGGTTTTTAATTTTAGTTATTCTTGGCTATCATCAAAACATTTCTACAGTGATGAAGATCAAACAACCTCCCTGTCATTGTTGGACAGTTTTAAAGTAGTTCTTAGGGTAGAAGCAGTTGAGATTATATAGAGCTCAATGATAAGGCAATGGTCCTTAATTTAATTAAAAGAGTTACATTAAAGTTCATGTGGCTCTGAAATATTGCAACTATTTCATCTCTGCATAACATTGTACCTTTTTCTTTGGTAACATTTCAAGGCTTAGACTACCAAAGAGCAAGTATTAAAATGTTTTAATATATATATAAAACCTAAGTAAATTTAAACTGTGAGGTTTAGAAGTGGGAAGGATATTGAAAGCAATCAATATCTAAAAGACACAATACAACAATGATTATATGAATAAAATGGTATTCAATCTGTCAGGGTTCCAAGTAATACATAGTCAAACTATTTAACACCACCAACAATACTACTACCCTTCAAAAAGACCTTGACTTTGTATCCGATTGGCAACTCCAAATCTCAACCAGCAAATGCTCAGTCTTACATATTGGAAACAAAACCCCAAACACTAAATACAAGGTTGATGGACATTACCTTACTGATGACCCCCACCCTGTAAAAGACCTTGGAGTTATCATATCAAATGATCTAAGTGCCAAAGCCCATTGCAACTACATAGAAAAAAAGGCTCTAAGAGTTGTAAACCTAATTTTGTGTAGCTTCTTTTCCAAAAACTCTACACTACTAACCAGAGCATACAAAACATTTTCTAGACCTATCCTTGAATACAGTTCACCTGTCTGGAACCCATACCACATCTCTGACATTAATACAATTGAACGAGTCCAGAAATATTTTACAAGAAGAGTTCTCTGCTCCTCTGTAAACAACAAAATACCTTATACCACCAGACTTGAAATCCTGGGATTAGAAAATTTAGAACTCCGCCGACTCCGACAAGACCTGTGTTTAACACACAGAATCATCTATTGCAATGTCCTTCCTATAAAAGACTACTTCAGCTTCAATCACAATAATACAAGAGCAAACAACAGATTCAAACTTAATGTTAACCGCTTCAATCTTGATTGCAGAAAATATGACTTCTGTAACAGAGGTGTTAATGCTTGGAATACACTACCTGACTCTGTGGTCTCTTCCCAAAATCCCCAAAGCTTTAACCAAATACTGTCTACTATTGACCTCACTCCATTCCTAAGAGGTCTGTAAGGGGCGTGCATAAGTGCACAAAAGTGCCTACCATTCCTGTCCTATTGTTTCCTTTCATTGTATGTGCTTGTATATAATGTTGTGACAAATTAAAAAAAAATACATCCATTGCAAGCAAAAACTCCAAAGCAGGTGTATTCCTCAAAGAATAGCCTTATTGGAAAGACCAAATTGGCACATGTCTGGTGAAAACCAACTCTGAGGGCGCCCTTGGTTTTCACCTAATTAAAACTAAAAGTTTTCCTCTCAACCCCAAACAATCAGTCTCATGGGAATTATAAAGAACCATGAGATAGACAGTGAGAATAGTGTGAAATAATTTGCTGCTCGTCATAAAGTTATTTTGCCTTTTCAATTAACTATATAAGATCCTTTTATAAAGAGTATTTTATAGTTTATTCTGAGAAAGAACTTTGAACGTTTTTGTATCTATAGAACCTCAACTAAGAACATGTAATTAAACCAGAAATATAATCTTAAAATTAGTCCTTTATTTCATTTGCCCCTTGACCCTGTTGTTTTCCCATCATTTTATATCAATTGTGTGATTGAACTGTATTAGTTTTATTTTTAACAGATTATTAGTTGTGTTGCAGAAATCATACTATATCTAATAAATTCCATTAAACCTTTGTATTGCACCACACTATTAACAAACCAGGAAGCTGAGCTTCATAATATCAGGGAGTAATGAAATACACAAATGATTTAATTGTATGTCATCAATTAGATATCAGAAAAACACCGCAACCATACTTTTGTTTTTAAAAAATCAGTTCATTTAATTGTGGAAATTAATAATATTATTTTAAAGGATTTTTGCTATTGGCACATATCTGGTGAAAACCAACTTTGAGGGGCCCCTTGGTTTTCACCTAATTAAAAGTAAAAGTTTTCCTCTCAACCCCAAACAATCAGTCATATGGACCAATCAAAGCAGCGTCCGCTGGTCTGGTGACATCACTCCTCCTTCCTCCGGTCAGTGTGAGAACGTCCTTGGTTCCCAAAAGAAAGTATTTTATTTTGATTACACAACCCCAGCTATCTCTAATCCCCCCTCCCTATCCCTCAGCTCCAGTGTGGCAGCACTGAAGCTCCAAGATGGCTTTGGTCAGATCAGCTTCAGGGTTGACACCATCCTTATTTGCCCCATCCCATTTTGTGCCCATGTTGCTGCTTCTAATTCTAATCCTAATAGCAATAAAGAAACCAACTGATTCCAAGTCAGATCACTTGGTCTAATGGTAGATAATTTGACTTCTTTCCTTCTCTCCTTCTCTCCTTCTCTCATTCCTTCCTTCCTTCCTTCCTTCCTTCCTTCCTTCCTTCCTTCCTTCCTTCCTTCCTTCCTTCGCAGTCAGTGTTAAGTCCTGGTCCCTGCAGTTTAATTGGAAAGATGTTGAAAGTGGCTTACCATTGGTTCCTTCACAGAGTTAGGAGAGAATGATTGGCCCAAGGTCACCCATGTAGCTTCATGCCTAAGGCAGAATTAGTATTCATGGTGTCCTGATGCCCTAATAGCTATCTCAATATGATTTTCAGTTTCATGTCTTACTGTTTCCTATTGAACTCAGAGTTTAGCATTTCATTTTTTTCCTCATTTATGCCTTACATCCATATATTCCTTTTATTACAGCCTTTCATACCAGTAGATAAAGATAGCAAACTAAATGTACTGTGCAATATATAATATGCATTGGAATGGTTTTGTCCTATTGGGAAGAAGGACAAACAACTTGTTTCAGAAAGAACAATGGTATAAAAGCAGTTTTATGAAGGTAGGAATTACTCTCTGAATGGGGCAGCAAGTTACAATATTAAAACATTGGCCATGTTGGATTGGATGGGCTCCATTTGGGCTTCTTTCCTGCACTAAAATCCTGAGTTGGCACCAATTATGCAGACTTGTCACTTGGATCCAAGAAACAAGCTAGAGCCAGGAATACAGTAGGACATAAGGCATTATATTTCATGGTTTTCAAGAGGAAGGTAAAAGACTTCAATCAAATAAAAATAAATTAAATCTTGAATGTCTTCTTGCATACATTTGACTGAGAATGCAAAATCTTGCTGTATATATCATCCACTCAAGAAGGGGTTTATTTAAACAATCAATGTGATGTAAATAATTATATGCAGAGAGAGGAAAATCACAGCAGTATAACACATTTTTTTCTGCCTCCTCAAACAAATGTGAGATTTAACATGGCAAGGGCTGCTGTTAAGTATTTTTTTAAAAAAAAAACTTCAGGGAGTTTGATAGCAAATCAAACAACTGGTCTATTTTATCTGGCAAGCATATAAAGATAGAGAAAGCATGCAGAGCATGGTTTCCAGTTTCCCTCCCCCCAGCCCTTTACTAGATATAGCCATTGAAGGTATCTCTGTTTTCCTCTTTGAAATGAAATAATATTCTTTCCCTCTCCCTCCCTCCCTCTCTCTCTCTCTTGTGACATATATAATTAGACTTGATGTATGTGTGCAATATATCTCTGTGCAACTTTGTACACTTCCCCATAAGTTGTGATTCTCTGCATATGTATACAGAACTGGGAAACACAGGACAAGCTCAAGGCATTCCGTCTTAATATTATTAATACTATTTGTTATTTTAATTGTTACAATTCCAATACCACTGTCACAATTGTCATTTGTAAACTGTTATTGTTTTTTGCGGTCACAACCATATCTTTCCACTTTCAGGTTTGATCTTACCCTTGTCTATTTCTCCCACAGTATCAGATTTGGTTTGTTCTGTGTTGTTTGAAGAGTGTTGTGTCTTGCCCGCCCTCAGAGCAGCCGGGGCCTTCTTACCTGCTCCCGAACACTGAGGAATGTATGCCTCCCGGTCCCAGTCCTGGCTCCATGCCCAGACAAACTGCAGAAGAAGGAGCATCTCCCGGCCCCAGCCCTGACTCCATGCCCAGGCAAACGGAGCAGCTAGACCCCTCCCCCTCCTCCACAGCATGTGAGCCTGAGGAGGGTTTATTCCCAACAGCTGCTGATTGGTGTGACCCTCGCATCAGAAGATTGGATAGGCGGAGGCAACAGAGGGAAGGGAGGGGCAGGCCTTAATGAGTGCTGAGTCATGGAGCCACACCCCATGGCCTATATAAAGGATCTACTTTCTGGCAGTCTCTGAGTCAGGCAAAAGTCGAACTTATCTTGCTGAAGTCACTTACTGGTCTCCTGCCTGCTCTGAGGACTTTGCTAGGACTTTGGGCAGAGCTGCAGAGGCAAGCCTGATTCGGATTTCCCTGACCCGGCCGTCAGCGGAGGAGTGGGACACGACAAAGAGTATATTTATTGTATTCGTTCCTTCATTCTTTCATTCATTCAATTTATAAGGCCGTCGTCTCATCATAGTGATTTGTGGTGGTGGTGGTGCAGTGGTTAGAATGCAGTATTGCAGGCTGGCTCTGCCCACTGCCAGGAGTTCGATCCTAATCGGCTCAAGGTTGACTCAACCTTCTGACCTCATCCTTTTGAGGTGAGTAAAATGAGGACCCAGATTGCTGGGAACGATATGCTGACCCTGTAAACTGCTTAGAGAGGACTGTAAAAGCACTATGAAGCAATATATAAGTCTAAGTACTATTGTCATTGTTGTTCTGAATGGCTAGAACCACATATAAAAAACAATATAAAACAAACATCAATAAAATATTTATTCATTGATTATGGTATATCAAGTAGTTTTCAATGCTTAACAATCACATAGATATAGTTTCTCAATGGCAAACCCCTGTCTGGATCTTTTAAGGCTCCAATGAGTCACTCCTTACCTCTCTATCCCTCTTGTTGCTGGTTATCCTTTTTTCTCTTTCCTTCTACTCTACCCAGCATTAGAACTTTTTCCCGAGAACGGAGTCTTTCCATAATTTGTCCAAAGTAATATAATTCGAGCCTGATCATTTGTGCCTCAAGGGAGAATTCTGAATTGATTTATTTGATGATCCGTTTGTTTGCTTTCTTGTCTTCCATTCTCAGGATTCATCAATAATCTTTCTGTTCTGCTTCCTCCAAGTCTGATTTTTTTGGTTTTTATAAAATGTTCCAGAGAACACCATGATTGCACGATTCTGATCTTTTTAAGTACAAAAACATTGCTGCATTTGAGTATCTTTTCCAAGGACTTCATAAGTACTCTACCAAATAGCAATAGAACTTAAGAGTTATATACTGCTTCACAGTGCTTTTAGAGCCCTCTCTAAGGGTTTACAAAGTCAGCCTATTGCCCCCCAACAATCTGGGTCCTCATTTTAACCACCTCGGAAGGATGGATGGCTGCGTCAACCTTGAGCCTGGAGATATTCGATCTGCCAAATGCTGGCAACCGGCAGTCAGCAAAAGTAGCCTGCAGCACTACATTCTAACCACTACACCACCATAGCTCCAGCTGCAAATACTAGTCTGCAGCATATTTCTTAACTGTTTGTTCCTTTGCTGTTGAAGTTTAATTCCAAAAGGCCATTTCAACATTTTAAGCAATGATATATATAAACCTCACAATGGCAGCTAAGGGGAAAAACTAATCAATAGTAAAATAACATCTCATGGCTTCCAACTAATTTCCCAGTCCTCATAAATAGGAACACATCCAAATGTAAAGCTTTCTAAAAAGTCAGCACAATTGGATCCTGACTGTGGTGGTTTTTATAAACAGTTCACCCAAGTCCTAGACCAGCGGTCCTCAAACTTGGCTCTTTTAAGACTTGTGTACTTCAACTCACAAAGCTTTGCTGGTTGAGCAACTCTGGGAGTTGAAGTCCACAAGTCTTAAAAGAGGCCAAGTTTGCAGGCCCCTGGTCTAGACCAAGTCCTAAAAGCTTGTGCCAAAGTTTTGTATCATTTCCCCGCCCCCCCGCCGGTTAAGAACATAAATTATATATATTCCCATTTTTAGTCCTCTGCATGAATCTTAAGCATTGGACAATCTGCATAACATCTGCACATTTATCAAATGTTGGACAAGATTTACACCATAAGCCTAATCAGTTCAGATAGAGACTTTAATAATGCACAGTAATTAGAAAAAAGTTATCTCTATGAAGCTAACAAAATTGCCCTATGAAAAAAAGTTCAAGTATGCTAAATCCAGTTACTCTAGATTCTGAATAAGAAAGATATCGATAGTCCTTGATTTAAAAGTGATCATTTAATGACCCTTGAAAGTTACAATGACCTCAGAACGTGTGCTTTATAGACCCCAAATCACTTAGAATAGAATTAGAATCAGAATCAGAATCAGAATCAGAATCAGAATCAGAATCAGAATTAGAACAGAACAGAACAGAACAGAATAGAATTTTGTTTTATTGGCCAAGTGTGATTGGACACACAAGGAATTTGTCTTGGTTCATATGCTCTCAGTGTACATAAAAGAAAAGATACCTTCATCAAGGTACAACACTTACAACATTTAATGATAGTCATAGGGTACAAATTTAACACTTAATAATGCAACACTTAATGATAGTCATAGGGTACAAATAAGCAATCAGGAAACAATCAATATCATTATAAATTGTAAGTCTACAAGCAACAAAGTTACAGTCATACAGTTATAAGTGGGAGAAGATGGGTGATGGGAATGATGAGAAGATTAATAGTAGTGCAGATTTAGTAAATAGTTTGACAGTGTTGAGGGAATTATTTGTTTAGCAGAGTGATGGAGTTTGGGGAAAAACTGTTCTTGTGTCTAGTTGTTCTGGTGTGCAGTGTCCTATAACTTCGTTTTGAGGGTAGGAGTTGAAACAGTTTATGTCCAGGATGTGAGGGGCATGTTGATATTTTCACAGCCTTCTTTTTGACTTGTGCAGTATACAGATCCTCAATGGAAGGCAGGTTGGTAGCCATTGTTTTTTCTGCAGTTCTAATTATCCTCTGAAGTCTGTGTCTGTCTTGTTGGGTTGTAGAACCAAACCAGACAGTTATAGAGGTGCAGATGACAGACTCAATAATTCCTCTGTAGAAGTGGATCAGCAGCTCCTTGGGCAGTTCCGGCCATTGTAAATTGTCGTGCTACCCTACTCCCTCCTTCATAATCACATTACCACATTTGGGGCACCTTGTACACACTTACAGCTGATTACATGTCATTTCACTTAATGACTGCTTCATTCAACAACTGAGAACCTTGTCCTAATTTTGGTTGTAAGTTAAGGACTGCCTGTACCATTAATCTAGTCTTGAAGTATTAGAAAAACTTCTCATTTGGGGTCCCTGTGTTTAATGCAAAATAATACATAATGATCATAAATAAAGGCCTTTTGCTTATGACTTACTGTATTTAAATCAGTTTTATTTCCAGTGTTTTGAGCAAGATTGTTGTTGTTAGTTGCAAAGTCGTGTCCGACCCATCGCGACCCCATGGACAACATTCCTCCAGGCCTTCCTGTCCTCTACAATCCTCTGGAGTCCATTTAAACTCATGTCTACTGCTTCAGTGACTCCATCCAGCCACCTCGTTCTCTGTCATCCCGTTCTTCTTTTGCCCTCAATTTTTCCCAGCATTAGGCTCTTCTCCAGTGAGTCCTTCCTTCTCATTAGGTGGCCAAAGCATATGAGTTTCAACTTCAGGATGTGGCCTTCTAAAGAGCAGTCAGGGTTGATCTCCTCTAGGACTGATTTGTTTGTTCGCCTTGCAGTCCAAGGGACTCGCAGGAGTCTTCTCCAGCACCAGAGTTCAAAGGCCTGTATTGTATCTTGAGCAAGATACAATATACTAAAATTGTGAGATGTGTCACCAAAGTATGATGGTGTTGCTATGCATACCCTAAATCAGGGGTTGGCAATCTTAAACCCTCAAAGAGCCACAAAAGTCCTAACCAGAAGCCCCCCATTCAATTCTGGAGCCCACCGGAAGTCTGGTTCCCCCACCATAGAGTCCCCTCCTAGTGTGGCGTCTTTTTTCCTCTATTTGTCTAACCAAAAGCCCTAACAATTGTGGAGCAGACTGGAAAACCTGCCCCTTGCCATAGAGTCTCCTCCTGGGATGTCATGCTCCCCCCACCCCCCTCCACCAGAAGCTCCTCTCAAAATTGTGGCATCGACCAGCAACAGGGAGCCTCTGCAGAAGGGATGAAAGAGCAACATGCAGCTCCAGAGCTGTGGGTTGCTGACCCCTGCCCTAAATAAGAAAGCACATTTTCCTAAACCGGATTGGTATTCTAAAACAAATTCATTTGACTGAAACTCCTTCATGCATTTTCAATCTTTAAAGGGACAAGTAAGGTCACATTTGAACTAAACTAAACTGATGATACATCCATGTTAGGATTTGGGGTCACAATATGGAAATGGTTTGTCTTTCCCTTCTTCAGGATGTTTTTTTTTTTTTAATTCCTAGTATATGCCACAATCTCGGCTTTCCTAATATCTTCCATACAAGAATTGGTTAGGTTTGATCCTGCTTAGCTTTTCAAAATCAGTCAAGGTTATCCTGATTCTTCACCTAGCTTGGCCTAATTGTTACTGAAAAGCAGTGGAAGCTAAGGAGGTGGCCAGAGACCATACAAAGGGTTGGAAGGAATGACCCTGGAGCTTGGGGCAGGGGTGAAATCCAGCAGGTTATGACAGGTTCTGGAGAACCAGGAGTGGAAATTTTGAGCAGTTCGGAGAACCGGCAAATACCACCTCTGGCTGGCCCCAGAGTGGGGTGGGAATGGAGATTTTGCAGTATCCTTCCTCTGCCACGCCCATCAAACCACGCCCACCAAGCCACACCACGCCCACTAAGCCACGCCCTCAGAACCGGTAGTAAAAAAAGTGGATTTCACCACTGGCTTGGGGTCAGTAAAATATTTATTTGGAATGATTGTGAAATAATTCTAGATCTGTATGTATACATCTTAGATACCTTTTCCTTTTTATCGGATATAAACATCTTTCTCTAAACTTAATTGTTAATATAATTTATACATCATGCCTAATCCAGTTTCTCAAAGGTTTGACAGATAGGGAAGGAGCAACTAACATCCTTCATACAATCTGAAACAATTCATGGTTATGAAAGATAAACATTTGACTCTTATCATATACTAAAAGGTAAAGGTTCCCCTCACACATATGTGCTAGGCTTTTTGAATCAGGCCTATCTACGTTTTCTGGTAAAATCCATGGGAAAATCCCATTGGCGGGAAAATACACTTAGGGTTAGGGTTAGGCCTCCTTGAATTCGGACAGAAAAACGGAGGGCGGACTTGAATTTGGAGAGCATGGGAATGTTTAGGAGGGCGCAAAATTTTTGAATCCGGCTTATCTACGTTTCCTGGTAAAATACATGGGAAAATCCCATTGGCGGGAAAATCCACTTAGGGTTAGGGTTAGGCCTCCTTGAATTCGGACAGAAAAACGGAGGGCGGCAACGAATTCGGAGCGCATGGGAATGTTTAGGAGGGCGCAAAATTTTTGAATCCGGCTTATATACGTTTCCTGGTAAAATACATGGGAAAATCCCATTGGCGGAAAAATCCACTTAGGGTTAGGGTTAGGCCTCCTTGAATTCGGACAGAAAAACGGAGGGCGGCAACGAATTCGGAGCGCATGGGAATGTTTAGGAGGGCGCAGGATTTTTGAATCCAGCTTATCTACGTTTCCTGGTAAAATACATGGGAAAATCCCATTGGCGGAAAAATCCACTTAGGGTTAGGGTTAGGCCTCCTTGAATTCGGACAGAAAAACGGAGGGCAGCATCGAATTCAGAGCGCATGGGAATGTTTAGGAGGGCGCAAAATTTTTGAATCCGTCTTATATACGTTTCCTGGTAAAATACATGGGAAAATCCCATTGGCGGAAAAATCCACTTAGGGTTAGGGTTAGGCCTCCTTGAATTCGGACAGAAAAACGGAGGGCAGCATCGAATTCAGAGCGCATGGGAATGTTTAGGAGGGCGCAGGATTTTTGAAACCAGCTTATCTACGTTTCCTGGTAAAATACATGGGAAAATCCCATCGGAGGGAAAATCCACTTAGGGTTAGGGTTAGGCCTCCTTGAATTCGGACAGAAAAACGGAGGTCGCAAAATTTTGAATCCGCTTATCACGCTTCCTGGTAAAATACATGGAAAATCCCATTGGAAAATCCCATTGGAAAATCCCATTGGAAAATCCATTGGAGGAAAATCCACTTAGGGTTAGGCCTCCTTGAATTCGGACAGAAAACGGAGGGCGCAAAATTTTGAATCCAGCTTATCTACGCTTCCTGGTAAAATACATGGAAAATCCACTTAGGGTTAGGCCTTGAATTCGGACAGGAAAACGGAGGGCGCAAAATTTTGAATCCGCTTATCTACGTTTCCTGGTAAAATACATGGAAAATCCATTGGCGGAAAATCCATTGGAAAATCCCATTGGAAAATCCACTTAGGGTTAGGCCTTGAATTCGGACAGAAAACGGAGGGCGCAAAATTTTGAATCCGCTTATCTCGTTCCTGGTAAAATACATGGAAAATCCCATTGAGGAAAATCCACTTAGGTTAGGGTTAGGTTAGGCCTCCTTGAATTCGGACAGAAAAGCGGAGGCAGCAATTCAGGCGCATGGGAATGTTTAGGAGGGCAAAATTTTGAATCAGCTTATCTCGTTTCCTGGTAAAATACATGGAAAATCCCATTGGAAAATCCCATTGGAAAATCCATTGGAGGAAAATCCACTTAGGTTAGGTTAGGCCTCCTTGAATTGGACAGAAAACGGAGGGCGCAAAATTTTGAATCCAGCTTATATCGTTTCCTGGTAAAATACATGGAAAATCCCATTGGAAAATCCCATTGGAAAATCCCATTGGAAAATCCATTGGCGGAAAATCCACTTAGGGTTAGCCTTGAATTCGGACAGGAAAACGGAGGGCGCAAAATTTTGAATCCAGCTTATCTACGCTTCCTGGTAAAATACATGGAAAATCCCATTGGAAAAATCCACTTAGGGTTAGGCCTCCTTGAATTCGGACAGGAAAACGGAGGGCGCAAAATTTTGAATCCAGCTTATCTCGTTCCTGGTAAAATACATGGAAAATCCACTTAGGTTAGGTTAGGCCTCCTGAATTCGGACAGAAAAGCGGAGGCAGCAATTCGGAGCGCATGGAATGTTTAGGAGGGCGCAACAATTCAGAGTGCATGGGAATGTTTAGGAGGGCGCAAAATTTTTGAATCCAGCTTATCTACGTTTCCTGCTAAAATACATGGGAAAATCCCATTGGCGGGAAAATCCACTTAGGGTTAGGGTTAGGCCTCCTTGAATTCGGACAGGAAAACGGAGGGCGGCAACAAATTCGGAGTGCATGGGAACGGTTAGGAGGGCGCCGGGTTTTTGAATCCGGCTTAACTACATTTCCAGGTAAAATACATGGGAAAATCCCATTGGCGGGAAAATACACTTAGGGTTAGGGTTAGGCCTCCTTGAATTCGGACAGAAAAACGGAGGGCGGACTTGAATTTGGAGCGCATGGGAATGTTTAGGAGGGCGCAAAATTTTTGAATCCGGCTTATCTACGTTTCCTGGTAAAATACATGGGAAAATCCCATTGGCGGAAAAATCCACTTAGGGTTAGGGTTAGGCCTCCTTGAATTCAGACAGAAAAACAGAGGGCGGCACCGAATTCGGAGCACATGGGAATGTATAGGAGGGCACCGGCTTTTTAATTCCGGCTTATCTACGTTTCCCGGTAAAATACATGGGAAAATCCCATTGCCAGAAAAATCCACTTAGGGTTAGGGTTAGGCCTCCTTGAATTCGGACAGGAAAACGGAGGGCGGCAACGAATTCGGAGCGCATGGGAATGTTTAGGAGGGGTCCGGCTTTTTGATTCCGTCTTATATACGTTTCCTGGTAAAATACATGGGAAAATCCCATTGGTGGAAAAATCCACTTAGGGTTAGGGTTAGGCCTCCTTTAATTCGGACAGGAAAACG